>NW_010312592.1:0-9826 GCF_000700745.2 Antrostomus carolinensis
AGTGTGTATCACAGTGACTGCAGAGCCTTCTACTTTTTTGTTTTTACCTTTACTTTGCATCTGCAGCTTATGCATCTGTTCTTTGGACTCTGGCTGCTCTATGCTTAGCAAGAAGCTGCCTTAGTCTTTCATAGCAGTTAGGTGGGCTCTTGGCCTAACAGACTTAAACATGGATCAGCTAACAAGCCTTCTCTTTTCTGCTTGACTCTATTAATGGAAATATATTTATTTTTTTTTAAGGTGCTGCTTTAACACCTAAATTCCATGGATGTTTTCATTCCATTAGTTTGAGTTGCTGAGACTAGGGGGTAATGACACAAACACAGATTAGAGATTCAACTAGATTTAGTCTCCAGTCCTTCAGTGATCCGGCAGAGCAAGAAAATTCTTCTCAGAAGTCAAACGTTCCAAGCTGTATGTTGATTAACATTGAAAATCTACAGTCATCTTAGAGACAAGCCTACTCAGACTCTTTTGTTTTCAAGTATGTAGCGTATTGTACTTTTAGTTTCCTTTTAACTCTAGAGTTCTTTTTTCTTCATGGATATTCAAGCTTTCTAATCTTATAAATTTAGCAAGTTGCATTTTTAGAATGCATACATACTCTGAGATGTATAAAGACTCCTTTGACATCAGTGGTATGTGTTATATATGACCTGCTGGCAAGTTTACAGTCCTTAAGTAATTATCACTATTTAGATTTAAAATAAGATTTAAAGTTACAATTTTAGGCTGACCACGTGTCTGTCACATTAATTGATTCACTATAATTATGCTATTCTTCTTTCCTTTGTAGATCCCATTCTGTCATGTTGTACTATCTCTTGGATTTTTCTTTTTTTTTTCCTTTTCTTCTACCTGCCATTTACTATCATTGCTACCAAAGGAAGTTCACTAAATTGGTATAAATGCTATTTTCATTTTGAGTTAGTTAACCCTTATGAGGTACTAATTTTCTTCATTAATATGGTACATGAGCCATTTCCTAGCCATGGGTTGTGTTTCACAGATAGAAATAAACCAATTTTTTGTTTTCTACTATAAATCATTCCAACAGGGAAAACTATTCAGTGTTCTTTTTTCCACAGTGAGAAGCAGACCAGTAGAAATTACTTTTTTTTATTTTTCAGAAAATAAGTGATTCATGTACACTTGAACAGGTGCATTGACATCTTGTGGCTGGTCATGATTTGCCTCCTTTGCCCTTAGGGAAGTCCGCTACTCCTCTCTGCATTATAATTTTGTCATTCTGGTAAGAAACTTCCCAGTGATAGATTTTAACTGTCCAAAGGGACTTAGGGTAGAGGATTTTGTGTTTCAAACATAGATGGTTTCCCACAATTAAACATATCAGCAAAAGGTTCATGCTGTTTCCTTCTCCTAAGCATACAAAAATGTGCTTTCAGTCATCCACATTCCTCTTAATGCATTATATTGAGCAAAATTTTCCTAGCAATTTACTAAAAGGATCTGTAAACAGCTAGGAAAGGATCTGTAGGCACCTATTCTAGGTGCCCTACAACTCCAGGGCAACTTTACAGAAGGTGAAATTGTCTGTCGTCCATCAACACTGGGCAAAGAGCTGTGTCTTCCCAGGTCATCTGACACAATCATGTATGAACAGAGAATAGTTTTGAGTTGAAAGGAACCTTTAAAGATCTCGTTTTCCCTATTCAGTGACAATCATGCCTGACCATGTAGCCTCTCTACAAGAGGATCTCACAGACCCCAAGCAGAAGGAGGCATTATTATTTCCACCTTGCAAATGGTAAAATGTAGTCTGTAGCCTCCGGCTCTGTGCTGTGCACTGAAGGGGAATGTGACCACAGAGCCCCCAGCTCCAGGCCAGTACTAAAGGCACATGGCTTTCCTTTCACTGGTTCATCTAACCTTAGAGGGAAGTGTGAATATTTCCCTTTCTTTTTATATCAGTTGGATACTTGGGGCAGTAATCAAGACAGATTAACAAAGAACTTGAATTACACATTTCCTCTGAAATGAGGTGTTGCCAGGTGGTTACTCTGGGCAGTATATATACTGCCAAACCTTAAGTACCTCAAATAGCCATCTTATTTATACATTGCTTTGAATGTATCTCAACTGAAAGGACATGATTTAGCCATAGCCTTTTTCGATCAGACCTGGGCCCTTTACAGTGAAAGTTACTACTATAACCGGGTTTTTAAAGGAGAATCTCATTTTTCTTCGGTTATGAATGAAGCCAAGGGAGACAGAATAGTTAGGTGTCCAAAGTCTGGTGGTGTATTATCCTGGTTTTTAGCTGGGACACAGCTGTAGCTAGAATAGCGCTGTATTTTGCTTTTGGCATGGGATTTGCTATCAGTGAAACTGATAACATACCAGTGTTTGCATTTTTGTTGCTGGAAGTGAAGGACTTCGTGTTCTGTTAGTGTACAACCACAAGATCTAAGGGGGTGAGGAATACTTAAATTAATAAACTAAATTGGCATTTGGGTATTCCAGTGAGATATTCCATATCATATCATGTCATGTCCAGTATATTAGAGAGGGTCTCTTCCTCTTTTTCTTTCTCTGACTTCGGCTCAGGCTCTCGCTCTTCCAGGATTGCAGTTTCGGTTCGGGATTGTCACTTCTCCAAGATTGTTATATGGGAATGGGCCAGGCTTGGTCGATGGGTGGTGAGCAGTTGCACTGTGTATCCCTCATTAGCATATTTTGTTACTGTTATCATTATCACTACTATTTTAATATTAGTATTATTTTAAGTTTCCTTTTATTTCTATTATTAAATTGTTCTTATCTCAACCTACGAGTCTCTCTATCCTTGCCCCCCAGTCCTCTCCCCTGTCCCTTGGGATGGGGGGGAAATGGGTGAACGGCTGTGTTGGCTACTAGCTAAGGGCTCCCCAGTGAAACTATCACATGTGTATACTCTGCTTTATAGTCCTAGTCACATGGACTGGTCAATAACAGACCTTTGGTTATGTAGTTTGCTACATTTAAGACTTCCTTCTTTCTCAAGCACCTTTCTGTCTGTCATGCGGATATTGACAAGAATATATTATGAAGCATCCTTGGGGATTACACTGTAAAGTCTAAACTTCGGGTCATGTGACATAATAATGGATATAATTTCAACAGCGGAATCCAGATGTTTTAATGATTGTTACTCCTTTCAAGTTTTCATTAACCATCACATTTATTTTTTAAAATTGATTAAGAGATCAAGGCATACTACAGAATCCTTTTATTTTCCTGAGATAAAAGTGCTTTCTTCACCTGCTCCCACCCCCCAAAATGATGAGGGTTTCTGCTTAGATATTGACTATTTTTGAGTAGTTCAGGAGTAATCAAAGTTTTGTTACAACATTGCTGAGGAGTTGCTCAGCACATTATGAGGCAATCTCTATATAACTGCACCAAATCTAACTGACATTAGTTAAATTCAGTGTGAATCTAATGGTAAAACGTTGTCCCTGGAACCCATAGATTTTTGAGTTTTCAGGGAAAGTGTCTTTTGTGTGAAACAAAGTGGAAACGGCAGGTTTGAAGAGAAATCCGTAGAGTTCTTGATACTTTTATCCCTCCGTCTAACATAGTGCTGTACCATGGAAATTGTTTGCACTCTGTGCATGTGAATCAACTTCTTTCATAAAGAAAACTTTGTTTTCCATTAGAAGCAAGGAAAGGGAACATGGATAACAAGCTTAGATATCCCTTAGGATGAAGACTGAATTTTCATATGAAAGTCAAAAAGGATGTTTTATTTCTTCCTAAGACCCATACTGAAACACAGCTATGGTGCCAGCTGAGGTCTGTTGCCCTCACTGCCGCATGTATTATGAATGGCAGTATATGGAGGTTGAGCCTGGACACATTAACATCATGTTACTTCCTAACATGAATGTTATTCATTGTTAATAGAAGCTTATGCACACAAAGTATTTTTACAGCTCTGTTTCTTTGTTAGTTTGTTTCTACACAGAGGAGTTCAGCATATCTCTCTTCTCCCTGTACAAACCTTTATTTTCTTGAAAAAATATTTTTTTTCAGCTTTATCATTAAGCTTGACCCTAGTTTTTCTTCTAACTAGATTTTATGTAGTTCCACGAGAACTACAATGTTAATCTGCTTTCAGAGAACTGATATACACCACACTGTCCAGCATGTGTCCAGAGAGAAGTCTATATGACACATATTTAAAATGGGCAACGAGTACCAGTGAAAGTTCTTGTCCAAGGAAAGACTTGTTATGATGTTCACTACTCTTAACTAAAGTGTATTTTCCATTTACAGAATATGTTAGATTTTCAACTAAAAACATAGACCTTATATTCCCTACCCAGCTATCCAGCAGTTCCTTCTGTTTCAGAAATTAGGTAGCTGAAAGCTTAGATTTGAATTGCATGTCACTTTACCACTTTTCTTTTTGTTTTTCTGTTCACAGGGACAATGGATCAGCATACTTTGCCACCTCATAAAGATTAGATGAAAATTCATGTTCTGAGTTGTCAGTTTTCCACATCTTTCAGAATGAACATTAACAAAACATTATAGAAATACAGTACACTGATCTTACATGCTTTTCAACATTTGCATAGCCATTCCTGGACAAATGTATGATCTCATTAGGAAAAATGCAAAAACATGCATGTCAGTGGGACTAAGTTAGATGAGAAAAGATTACTTTTAAATGGAGAATTTATCAACTGAACTCACAAATAAATAGCCAGGGCAGAAAGGACTATATTACATGTGTAGGAGAATTCATTGTGCATGAAGGACATGCCTCTTTTGATTATTTTCTACAGCTATGTCCCATTATACCATGTGCGTATTTAGTTGAGTTTCTGTAGTCTGTTCATCATCTTGCCCTGGCAAAGTAACAAGCTTTCATCCACCTGCATGCTTGAGAGCACTGGTCTCTATAATTATGTTTCTGTCTTGCTTTTGGCATCCTGCTACCTTCTACTGACAATTTTGTCAGGTACATAGGTAGATGGGCAGGTGGAGGGGCTGAGTCTATGTGCATGGAGGCACCACTGAATGGGTTTGTCTTCAAGCTTCCACTAAATAGCTGCTAGAGTGACTAGGAAAAACCTTCACTATTTAATTAATTTACAGCCTATCTCACAAGTACTGTAAAATATTACAGATATATTTTCCAAGAGATCTCTGCAAATCATATGTGTCCAGACAGATTTTGCTGCAGGGACTGGTTAATCTCAAAATCAGAAGCTTCAGTAAGTTACACAAATCCTCAATTAATAGCACTTCTGAATTGAAATGTTACTATTTAACACTGTTTTGCTCTTTTAGGTAGTATTATAAGTGACAAGGTCTCAACCCAACTCTATCTTTAATAAGGCTATCACTAGCATATCCAAATGTGACAAACTTCAGAAATCCAAATGACTGTGTGGGGTACACTATTACCCTACAGTAAAAACACTATGATTATTATAATGACAGCTGAATGTGTGCAGAAAGTGAGTGTTGTATTAGCTGAATATTTACAGAGCTGTATAAAGTGAATTCAATGCAAATTAAAAAAAATCATTTAATATACATTTTTCAAAGGAGCATTCTTATAAGTATAATACCTGATGACAAATAGTTTTAAAAATATGTCAAAGCTTTCATTGGATCAGTGATGCTAGAGAGAGTAACACATTACTTTCATGTATTCATTTACTGTCTTTTTTTCTTTATTTCAGACACCTACAAATATTTTAGAGCTATTAGCTTAGCATTTTATTGTTTGGTTTTGGAAGTTCTTATTAAGACAAGTATGAGAGTCCCGACTTCAAAGAATTTTTCCATTTAATCTAAAACAAGTTAGTGCCATGTCAGGAAGTATGTATTCTCATAAGCAGTAGATTCTATTAATTGTTCATTCTTTTCATTTCATATGTTAAACATCCCTTTCAAAAGTGTCATTAATACAAATAATTTTTCCAAGGGCTTCAAAAGGTTTTCCTTTAATGTATGTTTGTATTTGTTCTTTCTCTTTTACAGCTGGTGTGCCCTTACACACGTTTGTCCCTTATTTTATTAAGCCATAAAAATTGTCATACACATGTCATTAAAACACAAAAACATTAGTGGCTTTATCATACTGGTTAATCTATAACCCTGGAGCTTATCATACAATAAGGTGACAAGAAGAAATCTTACAAGCATATGTATTTATCTGGAACACAGGCTTGGACAATACAGAATATACACAGACGAAACCAGTATCACTGGTGACGTAACATTTATAATTTAAACCTCTACGCATAAAATTAAAAAACAAAGCAAAAAATTAAAATCAATTTTCAAGTGAAATCATAACTCTGTAACTGACCTTTCACAGTTCTGTGGTTGTGTTTTACATGTCATAAGTTCAAAGGGACACCTCTTGTCTGTGCAATTAAACTACTTTTGTATCTCTGATTCCAACAGCTCCAAGGAATTGAAAACACACACACACAAAAAAATCAAGAATTTAATATTTACCAAATTCTAGGAAATTTTCCTGTTAGGAAAATAGAGGAGATTATATTCAGAAGGCTTAATCTTCTTTATTATTTAATAGAAAATATTAAAAAAGATAACTATAGACAACTATGTTTAAAATTAACCATCTTACATTTGACATTAATAGAAAAGACATAAACAGAAAAATTACCTAAAATTAAAGAAAAACCTGCTATATGTTTTTATAAAATTAACTCAGAAAGTTGAATTTTTATTTTTTCTATTCTCAATTGCTACTCAGCTCATGTTTAGAGAAAGTATAGCAAATCAGAATACTTTTAATGTTGTCCAGAAAACAAGACCACACATAAGGATATGAATTTAAATCCCTATAGCTCTTTGGGAAATAATTTAAAATGTTATTTATTTAGCTAAATGAAAAGAGAGCAGCAAAATCTTGTACACATGTATAACTGTCACAACAATTTGCCAATGCTTGGTTCATTTTGCCAGAACCTTTACATTTGCTGTCCTAACAGTGAATTTACATTAGTTTCATTTGAAGATGTGACTGTCTCAGAAAGATATATCACACAGACTTATTGTTTTATCACAGGCCAAAATGCTGGGCTATCTTTTCTCTTTATTAAGAAATGGTTCTTTCCAGGTAAGCACAGGGACTAGAAACAGTTATTGATTTTGTTACTGTTTTCTCACAGGAAATTAAAGGTTTTATCTAAAGTACATAAATCTCAGGTGGGTAAGATAATTAATGCATTCTGAGCACACTTTAGAAATGCATGACTACTAAGGTAAAGAGGTCAAATCTGTCTGAAAAGCTAGCCAAATTTATACATTTCAATGTGTTGCTGGCACCTATAAAAACCTGTCAAATCACAATTATATATAAGTATTTTTGAAGTTATAAAAATCAAATAAGGTGCATCAGTTCCAGAAAAAGGTTGTATTTTGTACTTATATTAGTAAAATTAATGAATACCTTCAAGCATTCAGTCACAAAGTTATCAGATATCATAAGACAGAAATTATATTAGCATACAAGAATTGATTCAGCAATAATGTAGTTTACAATTCAGTGACCACAGAATTGATTTGGGTTGCAGAAGTGATCTTTCACTCCCTGAAAACATGATAGGATTAGTTTAGATATCTCTAAACAAACCTGAAAAGAATAATGTCTTTCCTAGGCCCAAAATCTGTGGTGATTGTGAAACCACACTTTTTCCTGGAAATGCTTCTCAGTTGCCATACTGATCAATAGTTTTATTTAATCTGATTGTCCCTTGTATAGATTAAGTCCATTACTATTTTTTCTTTCCATGTTGACTAGGGAGATAATTGATCCTTGTTAACTTCATTACATCACCTCATACATTTGTAGACAGCTCTGTCTCCCTTCATCTATTCTATCAACCTTCCTTCATAGGTCCTAGTTTCCGAGCTTTTAATAATTTTTATTGTTCTCGTCTAACCTTTCTCCTGTTTGACAGTGTCTGATTTAAAATGTGGCTTTCATGCTGAGTGCATTGCTCCAAAACAAAAGATATATGGCAGAATGCCAAAGCAAGTTTTTATATAAGGCACTCTATCTGGCTAAAGACTTAGCAGCTAATGTATTCATTATGGTAAGCTCCTGTTTCAGCTTACAGGCTAGGCACATACAAGCTAATCATTATATAATATCTTATTGTTCTCAGTTTATCCTTCCATTTTTGATGAGTGATAATGTCCAGAACAGCTTACTTTTCAGGGGAAGCCAAGCATTTCTTTTTAGAATGAGCATATCTTCGTATACTTGTAATCCATTCATCATCTGGAGTTAAAATATCCTCAACATATTCAACTTCAGTAATACAATAGAACTGCATAGAACTGGAGTTTCTAATTTATATTTTACATATAAAAGTGTGATGGTTGCATCCATTAATATCTATATTAACTTTCATATTGTAGATTTGCTATAATTTTCCCTGTTTGCAAAGAAATAAATTTTACAAGATCTCATTCAAATGGAATCTTTAAGATAAATGTTTTAGCATGAGGTTAGACAGGTGCCCAGCATTATGTGTGGTAGATTCTGAGTGCAAACAAAATTAAGCACAGAACTGTACCTGCTAAACTCTTACTGAACACAAGGCTATATTCTATTTTTTTTCTTCACCCTAATCCTACATTTCTTACATTGTAATCCATGTTTGGTTTTTTTTTTGCATGGGGAAAAAACCCCAATTATCATTGTCAAGCAAGCATATTCAACACAGTAAAAATGAAATCAAAATTACTTTTTTCTAATATTCACTTTAACAATAACATGATTATGCTTTTTCTTGTTACTTTTTTGAGCAGCTCACATCCTGTGTCCTAGTGGAGATCAGATACTTTTATGTGCAACAGCCCAATGGTTTACTGATATTTGAGCACAATAAATGTTTACCCTTTATGAGTTTGATTCTTAACATTCTTAAATATTGTTAATAAAATTCTTGGACAGAATTAACTACATGCTTATGAACAACATCTTGACATTTTGTTGTCAGATGATCAATTTAAACATCAAGCAACCTTTCAATCTACAAAGTGTATGAATTATTGCAAAAGTGTCAGTTTGTTTGTTTACTGGGCTAGATACTCTGAAGTGCTGTTTCTTTCCCCTCAAAGGTCATCTTGAAATTTCTTTAATTTTCTGCAAAAAATCTATGGGCTTTTCATAAAGTTGTGGTCTTGTTTCTATCTTTCTTTCTCAGATCAACAGAAAATGGCATTTGTAATGCCACCTGAGACACATCAATCTACACTCACGACAGATATATCATCTGTGAAACTAGTTCAAGAAAACTGTCAGGTCTCATTGGGAAAATTAAGCTTTTCTATTAGGGGAATGAATCATATATGGCAAATACTGAATGATAGGTTAGAAGAAGGTATTGTTCGTGAACTGCATCTCAGCTCCAAGTTCTTTTTCACTTCACAATTATAGTAGCCAGTTCTCATTGCTCCTTTAATTTTTATATATATATATATATATATACACAGATATTTGTTCCACAGATTTAGGAAGACATGCCATGAGAAATTATTCAAGATATTACTGTTATACAGATAAGAGAAGACTAAATTATAATTCTCAAGCCTTTGTTCCACAGATTTAGGAAGACATGCCATGAGAAATTATTCAAGATATTACTGTTATACAGATAAGAGAAGACTAAATTATAATTCTCAAGCCTTCATTTAAAAAAAGAAAAAAAACCCCAAAAACCCAAATAAAGAATTCTTATGACTGATCATTTGTCTAAATAAGTTCTACTGTTTTTATCCTGTTATACTTGTGTGAGAAGATGTTTCTTATGGCGGGGGGGGG
>NW_010312592.1:9842-11762 GCF_000700745.2 Antrostomus carolinensis
CAGGAAATTAAAATGTGCATAGGTTTAAAAATAAAATAACTGATTTTTTTTTTTTTTTAATTTTTCAATGACTCCATTGATTTTCTTTTTCATTTTAATTACTGGTACCATCATATCATAATTCAGTAAATATTTCCATATAAGTGTATTTTCTTTATATTATTATTTTGTTTCTCTGTAGAGGGAGCAATTATATGCTATTAAAAAAACCCTTCTAACATTAACATGGGTGAAAATTATACCACCCTACCCCTGTAATGTAGGGGACCCTAACATCGCCCTAAGAAGGGAATTAGTTTCATTCTTAGAATAACCCAATCAAATGGAATAACAAAAATCTCAGTTCACAATTGTTCATCCCTCCATATCTATTCTTTTATGCCAGCATAATAGCATATGTCTTGGCCCAGTACTTGGTCATTCTTCCATGTTCTTTTCCTATATACTACCCTTGTTCATTTCAATCCTCCTTTTTTTCTACAAAGAATGGACCAGCCACTGTCTCACATCAAGGTTTACACTTAGGCATATCGTAAGCCTCTTGTGGTAGCTATAATGCACACTTTGTTGCATTGATTATTCAAGAATTGAGACTCATGTGTGAACCCCAAGACTGACTAAAAGGTCTCTCTTGACATATCTGGAAAGGTTATTTCAGTAGTTTCAAAAATGATTTTATGCCTGATAACCAGCTGACTCTATGCATACTCTTAAAGTGCATTCATTTAAACCCTGACATTACACAGGATGCTGCTGCAAAAAGATGACTCTGAACCTGCTGTAAAAACATACTGATAATTAGATCTTGATTCTGAGAAAAGGTGACTTCCACTGATGGCAACCTTGAGTCTTTTGTTCTTTTACTGATTTCACAGCTAAAGGAAAACACTCCCCATCCTGTTTTAATGCTGACGTATTTGTGGAAATTAGGTAAATCAGCCATTTTACTCTTAAGAAGAAATTTTATTCTAGTCTCTTTCAAAAAAAAAAAAAAAAGACTCAGAACATGAGAGAAAAATAAAGTAACTCAGAACTAAATTACAATATGGTGAAAGAACTAATGATGACTTGCTACAAGATAGCCAGTGAAGCTGAGACAAGAACAGCCTGAAGTGACAGTCACTTCAGAACTGATTGGTCAAGGTATTAAAATTAATTACAACACAAAGACTTCTTTTGCTGACGGATGAGATGAGAGGAAATACTCTCTGAAGTGTTGGGCCTGAATTTCTAACTTACTGCAAGCATTTTTTGATGGCTCAAAGTAATACTTCACTGATCAGTTGAAAACAGATACATAGATAAATTCTGCTCTAATATACAGACGTACCACTAATGTGCTGAAGCTATCTTTGAGAATCAAAGACATGTTAAATTACATTTTACTATCTCATTAGCTGTCTGCAGGACATGCAGCTACATTCCAAATATCTGAAATGCTGTAAACAGCCAGAGGTCTCTTAAAAATTGAACTGTCAAAGGAGCATTTGTTCCCTTACAGAAGTGAGGACTACTTCAAAAACACTCTAATATATTTGTTCCAGCATCGTGGGAAGTTAGGGATGTGAATTTGCATGAATAACATGTAAATACTTAAGAATAACAGTGTTAAAAACAGGTATCTTGACAAACACATATATATACACATACGTACATACCCATGCGTATATAGTAAGAGAGATAGCAAGATAATTATAAGATATATAAAAAACATTTCCTTTGTTTAAAAAATATTACAGGAAAGAATGATGATTGTTTGCACAATTTAATACTGTCCTCCTTCTGTATTTGCCCAAAATCACAATCTTAAACTATTTATTTGCATAGTAAACTCATTGAGTTGAAAAGTGACTGTTAATTGTGTTCTTCATCTTTCCAATTGATGAATACCTTTTGGCTTTTTTTTTTTTTATAATAGGG
>NW_010312592.1:11775-17709 GCF_000700745.2 Antrostomus carolinensis
CCCCCCCCAGCCACTCTCTCACTCTCCTCCTTAAAAGGACAGAGGGCAGAAATAAGACTAAAAAGCTTATGGGCTCATAAAGACAGGGACATCACTTACCAGTTACCGTCGTGGGCAAAACAGACTTGATCTAGGGAAAATTAGCTTAATTTACTGTCAATCAAAATAGATTTGGATAGTAAGAAACAAAGACAAAAATTAAAATAACAGCTTTCTGTTCACTCTGTTCCCTTTCACAGCACGAACTCAACTCTCTTACTCCCTACTCCTCTACATCCCCACCACGAGCAGTACATGGTTATGGGCAACAGCAATTATGTCAGTCCACAACAGCTACTTTCTGCTGCTCCTTCCTCCAAACACTTTTCCCCTGCTCTGGTGTAGGTCCTTCTTCTGAACACTTTTCCCCTGCTCTGGTGTAGGTCCTTCCCATGGGCTGCAGTCCTTCATGAAATGCTCCAGCATGGGTCCTCTCCAGGGGCTTCAGGGGGATCTGTGCTTACACACCTGGAGCACCTCCTCCCCTCCCTCTGCTCTCACTTTGGCATCTACAAGGGTGTTTCTCACACTTATTTTTCTCCACTCCTCTGTGCCAGGTGACATTTTGCCCTTTCTTCCATATGCTTTCCCAGAGGCACCACCATCTTACCCAAGGGGCTCAGCTGTGCCCTGCAGTGGGCCCGTTGGAGCAGGCTGGATGTCTCACCATAGGAACAATGTAAAACTGTGCACATTTCAACTGCAGGCTACTGGTTTGGCCCAATGGCAAGAACTTCTGCTAGATAAGCCTATGGTATGAGTGGAGACTGTGCTGGATCTGTGTGTCACATGGAGCTCCCACTGTAGATAGATGAAACACACTTTCTCCAGTGGATTCAGAAAACTTGTTGATAGCAGAGAATAAACAGCAACAGCTGTGAAAAACAATTTTTGAGGTCAAATCAGGTTTTTGAAACTTATCTGACTGGGGTTTTTTTTGTCTGTCACTTACCTTATCAATTGTCCTACACTTCCTGATTTTGGAAGCAGTGTGAAACACCAAAAACATCAGCCATTTAATCCAAAACAAAATAGCAGCTATCCTGCATCAGGCTTTTATGAAAGAATATGGATGGCAACCATTGCCAACAATTGGCTTCAGTTCAGCTTTGACTTACAATATATATAATATGTTTTAAAAAAATAACATAAAAATGGATAGATGGCATTATTATGTACAGCTAGAAATTGTCCCTGGCAGAAACAAATTCTTCCACAAATGCCAAATAGAGTTAAGTGAGCCTGTAAAAATATAGAGGAAATAGAATAGCTATAAAAATCCTGAGGATTTTGCTGAGATTATGTTAAGAACAGATATAGAAAAGCCTGGACTGCTTTTTAGTAGTCTTAAAAAATAAGTATTTGAAAGTATAAGATGATTTTTAATATTAATACTAATGAAAAATGCACCTAAGACTTAGGTTTAGCTACCAGCTTTGTAGATATAATTAGCTTCAGAAAAGGTTATGTTTTTGCAATGTCCAGAAATGTCTGAACACAGAAAGTTGTTATTGCTAGCTGGGTAGGTTAGCATGATTAATTAAAAATTCTCTTTTACTGCTAATATTAAATTCTTTTTGTTACAGTTTCTTCCAAGGGAAGTCACAAAACTGTTTTCAGACAAGAAACTTAAGTAAAAGAATTAGGAGCTTTTTAACCACTTTTTGTAGGGCACTTCAACCAATACTGAATTGCATGAGAATCTCAAATTTATTGTGGTCTAGTAAGGCTTTGATTTGTGTGAGTAATACTGGTCAGTCTCAGGGAATCATTTTTAAAGCAGATCCAGTGGTCCCACATACTTACTGCCTTCTACTCAACAGTTCAGTGGGTAAAGCCAACACCCAGTAGGTAAAGAACTGCTTTTATTTTTGAGAAGAAATGAAGCTGCAGGCCCCTGCCTCAAGATATGTGTTGCAAACATGCCCCTCAGAGCAGAAGAGCCACATGTGTTCCTGATGCAGTGATGCACCATTGGCTAAGGCACACACATGGAAAGCAGACTGAGATCCACTCCTTGCCTCAGTAAATGTTCCTGTTTAATGCTCTATTCTATCTAATTTATATGTAATGATATTAGGCAGACCATTTGAGACTGAGATGGAAGACTGGCCGCCTCAAGAAAGTACACAAGCTGCTGCCTTTACTCCTCTTGCCCTCTTTCTGGATAAAACATTCTTTGTATAAAAAAAATGTTATTTTTTATACCACATGTTTCTGGATAAAACATTCTCGTAAAGAAGCTTTGCTGTGAAACATTGAGTGGGATGAACAAGTCTATGACAGTGAGAGAAGCTGGGATTTTCTTGCAAACCTCAGTGTTTCAGAGCTTCCTCAGAATATATGATTGCTGGGAATGAAGGGAAGCTCTTTCAGGCTCTGAAATCAGAATTTATACCAAGGCCAAGTTCTGAATCCTTTTGCAATGGGTTCACTAGACTTGAGAGTAGATATAATTTTAGGATGTTTAAAATTAAGTGTGTGTAAGCCATCTTGATAATAAAAAAAGGTTTTAAACTGACTGACATATGAAAGATGAGAAGGCAATCCTCTTAGTACCACAGATGACTGTCTTATTTAACTGATGCTTTAAATTATGGGAATCCACTGCTATTAGCAAAAAGTAAAATATACTTTAAAAAGGTTGAAAAGTCACTCATTTTCTACTCACTCCTTGTATCATTTTTCAGCAGTCTGATGCAAAAGCAGGAAAACTTGAAGGAGCTCAGCCTGGTTTAAGCCACCCTCCACATTGTAAGTCTTTTATCTCTGCTGACTCAGACCTAATACTGTCTATCTGATTCACCTGTTTAAATGATCTTCACTCATCCACCCAGTGGGTGATGTTGGTTTTGCCCTTTAGAAGTGAGCTGATGCAATTTTGAGAGTAATCTCCAAACTTGGATTGATGGGAGAAATAAAAATAAAAAAAATAAAAAAAAAGGAAAAAAAAATGAGCTCAGAAAGGAGCTCTTTGGAACATTGTAATTTGCTTTCAAAATATTTAAAAAAAATTCTGCTAAAGTAGAAGAAAGGCAACATTGTGACAGCATTCAAAAAGGAAGGAAAAAATTATTGTGCTAATTGTAAACTCTATTGGAATGACATTGAGTCTGAGCTGAGGTGGGGTTTGATTAATTAACAGTCAAAGTAGGATAATGAAATAAACACTGATTCACAGGAGTACAATGAAATAGAATTGCTATACTGAAAAACCAAGCTTCCAATTATTTGCAAGGTGGCTGGAAAAAGTCATAGGGTTGCTGAATCTGTCTTACCTCTGCAAGGAATGTAGCAAGATCTACATTGAGATGTGCTTCTTACGTTGTCCCAGAGGAATATGCTCTTGGTTGTGCATAGTTTATTTTTTTGTCAGTAGACCGGAAGAATGGATTTCATCATCCTCCCAAGAGAAGAACCAGAAGGCAAACCATCTCAAGGATGTGTATGGCTATAGTGGATCCTCTTGCACCCCTCCAGGGAAACATACATGCTCGAATACATCTCTGAAATGTCTGTACACTAGTGCACACAGCATGGAGAAGAAACAGGGAAGAGCTAGAGATCTGTGTGCAGTCGCAGGGCTGTGACCTCACTGCAATTACAGAGACATGGTGGGATGGCTCACATGACTGGAAAGCTGTCAAGGATGGCTATGCACTTTTTTGGAAAAGACAGGCCAGCAAGGCGAGGTGGTGAGGTTGCTCTTTATGTGAGAGCAACTGGAATGTTAGGAGCTCTGCCTTGGGGTGGACAAAGAACAAGTCAACAGCTTATGGGTGAGAATCAAGGGGTAGGCTAATATGGGTGACACAATTGTAGGTGTTTACTACAGGCCACCTGATCAGGAAGAGGAAGTTGATGAAGCCTTCTACAGACAACTGGAAATAGCCTCATGATCACAAGCTCTGTTTCTCATGGGGCACTTCAACCACCCTGATATTTGCTGGAAAGACAACACAGCTAGGCACACAAAGTCCAGGAGATTCCTGCAGAGCATTGATGACAAATTTTGATGCAGGTGGTGGAGGAGTCAATGAGAAGAGGGGTGCTGCTGGACCTTGTACTAATAAACAATGATTGGGGATGCAAAAGTCATGGGCAGTCTTGGATGTGAGATTTGGGGACAACCTTGGCTGCAGTGACAATGAGATGGTGGAGTTCAGGATCCTGTGTGGAAGAAGCATGGCAGTAAGTAGGATTGCAGCCTTGGACTTCAGAAGAGCTAACTTTAGCCTCTTCAGAGACCTAATTGGTGGAATCCTGGCCTGTATCAGGAACAGTGTGCCAGTAGGACCAGGGAAGATATCCTATCCCTGTACTCAGCACTGTGAGGCTGTACCTTAAGTACCATGTTGACTACTGATAACCTCTTCTTTCAATCGCTTAGAAATGGTATCGAGAATGAGCTGTTCCATCACTTTCCCAGGGATGGAGGTGAGGCTGACTGGCCTGTAGTTGCCCGGATCCTCCTTCTTGCCCTGTTGAAGACTGGCATGACATTGGTTATCCTTCAGTCTTCAGGCACCTCTCCCATTGCCCAGGACCTTTCAAAGATGATAGAGAGCAGTTTAGCAATCAAGTCTGCCAGCTCCTTCAGCACTCGTGGATGTGTCCCATCGGGGCCCATGGATTTGTGCATACTGATTTTGTTTAGACTGTCTCTGACCAGTTCTTACTCAACCAAGGGACAGTCTTCCTCCCTCCAGACACTCTCTCTTCCCTCTAGCATATGGGGTTCTTGAGGAGCACTTCTAGCTGTAGAGACTGAAGCAAAAAAAGGTGTTCAGTATCTCTGCCTTCTCAGCTTCTCCTGAAACCAGGGCACCCACCTCGTTCAACAGTGGGCCCACAATTTCCCTGGTCTTCATTTTGTTATTGATGTACTTGAAAAAACCTTTTTTGTTGTCTTTAACCTCCTTTGCCAGATTTAGCTCCAAGTGGGCCTTAGCCTTCCTAGTTGCATCCCTGCAGGCCCTGACCACATTCCTGTATTCCTCCCAAGTGACTAGACCCTTTTTCCACATTTCATAGACTTTCTTCTTCTTCCCTTTGATATTTTCCATTAGCTCCTTGCTCATCCATGCGGGTTTTTTGCCACTCTTGCCTGATTTCTTTCTCTTAGGGATGCACCGGTCTTGGGTTTAGAGGAAGTGGTGCTTGAGCGCTAAGCAACTCTCTTGGGCCCCCTTATCTTCCAACGCTCTAGTCCATGGGATACCCCCAAGTAGGTCCTTGAAGTGGTCAAAATTGGTGCTCCTAAACTCCAGCGTTGCAACCCTACTTATTAAGTTATCCTCTGTGCACTGCTGGAATCTCTTTGATTGTGTGTGCCTGGCCGTGTTGCTTTACCAATACCAGAATGACTGAAATCCCCCATGAGGACCAGGGCCTGCGATCTTGAGGCTACTCTCAGCTGCCTGTAGAAGGCCTCATCCACCTCCTGATCCTGAACAGGTGGCCTATAATAAACAACCACAACAATGTCACCTATATTAGCCCACCCATAAGTTCTCCACTCGTTCATCATCCATCTCTAGGTGGAGCCGGATACATTCGAGTTGCTCTCTCGCATAAAGGGCAACCCCACCACCCCGTCTTCCAGGCCTGTCTTTCCTAAAGAGGACATACCCATCCATGACAGTGTTCCAATCATACGAGTGTGGATTAGATGAGTGGAAGGTGAGGTGGATTGACAACTGGTGAATGGCAGGGCTCAGAGAGTTGTGATCAGTGGTGCAGAATCTAGTTGGAAGCTTGTAACTAGCAGTGTCCCCAAGGGGTCAGTACTGCGTCCAGTCTTGTTTAACATCATCAATGACCTGGGTGAAGGGACAGTGTACCCTGAACAAGTTTGTTGACAGTACAAAACTGGGAGGAGTGGCTGATACACTG
>NW_010312592.1:17759-19762 GCF_000700745.2 Antrostomus carolinensis
CAGGACCTGGAAAGGCTGGAGAGCTGGTCAGAAAGGAAACTAATGAAGTTCAACAAAGGCAAGTGTAGAGTCCTGCACCTAGAGATGAATCTGCATCAGTACAAATTGGGGATTAACCTGCTGGAAAGCAGCTCCACAGAGAAGGAGCTGGGAGTCCTGGAGGACAGCAGGTTAACCATGAGCCAGCAATGTGCCCTCACAGCCAAGAAGGCCAATGGTATCCTGGGGTGCACTAAGAAGAGTGTGGCCAGCAGGCTGAGGGAAGTTATCCTCCCTCTCTACTCTGCCCTATTGAGGCCACATCTGGAGTACTGTGTCCTGTGTCCAGTTCTGGGCTCCCCAGTTCAAGAAAGACCAGAAACTACTGGAAAGAGACTAACGGAGGGCTACAAAGATGATTAGGTGACTGGAGCATCGCTCTTATGAGGAAGAGCTGAGACATCTGGGTCTGTTTAGCCTGGAAAAGCTGAAAGGGGATCTTATAAATCCTTCTAAATACCTAAAGGACGGGTGTTGAGAGGATGGGGCCAGATTCTTTTCAGTGGTGCTCACTGAAATGACAAGGGACAACGGGCACAAACTGGAACACAGGAAGTTCAATCTGAAGATGGGGAAAAACCTTTTTTACTTTGAGGGTGACAGAGCACTGGAACAGACTGCCCAGAAAATTGTGGAGTCTCCTTCTCTGGAGATATTCAAAACCTTCCTGGATGTGATCCTGTGCAACTTGCTCTAGATGTACCTACTTTGGCAAGGGGGTTGGACTAGCTGATCTCCAGAGGTCCCTTCCAACCGCTACCATTCTGTGATTCTGTGATTTGAGCCACTTGATAAGCTTGAGGTAAAAAACCTTTTGGATACAAAGGAAGAGGCACACTGAGAAAATGTCAAGTGAGTGTATTTCATATTGAGAGTGGAGTGATTACTGCTGGAACACAGAGACAGGTTACAGCATCTGTAGTGCAGAAAAGATGTTGAGAAATTAAAGTGGGTTCAGAGAAGAACCTTGAGAATGATGAAGGGATGAAAAAACATGTCTTTTACTGAAATATATAGATCAAACAATTTGTCTAATAAAAGACAAATCTGTGGGGGTGACCCCAGCATAATTGATAAATAATATTCTGGGAATAGAAATCTATTAACAGAGAACTAGAAAAGAGGGAAAGTAATTGCCTATAGTAAGCATTATAGCTAAAGGATTCTCCATCTCTGGAGAATATTTATAAATCTGTACTAGATATGTTATTAAACCGTATACTTGAGGTCAAACAGGAACTAATTCAAGGGATTCTGTAGTCTGTGTTTTGTTGGAGGATAGACTAGATGATGATGGCTTGTAACAGAATCTAATAATTTGTATTTTTCTATTGATTAGTTGAAGTCATAAAATCAGTGAAATTCTATTTAGGTGCAAAATCCTTTCTCAAATAAACCCTAAAATACTTTTTCTTTTAATTGTTGTGGGAAATAATTTTTGTGCAACATTATTGCTGATGACTAGAGTAAATTTTATATTTCTTATGTTCTTGCCCTTGTCTGCTACAAAATCTACTGGTGAATGATTAATAAGATTTTACTGACAGCAGTAACAGCAGTAAATAAAGTACAGATCAGAATCACAGCAAAGTTTTATCCTCTATAAGGGAATCACAATGTTGTGGTTGATTATGAGCTACACAGCATTTTTTAGTTTGTTTTTAATATAATTTTTAGGGCATTAGGATACAAATTAATTATATTTCAGAAATATCTCTTTCAAAGGTGTATCCTATGGAATTATTACTAAAGAAGTAGAGAAAAATACTTCCGAATCCTTACATTTTTTTCAGCTTGTTAAGTAGTTAGATTTATCTGAAGAACATTAAAACATAGAATAATGTTGGTATTACTAAAAACTATATGGAATTAATTAATAAGGAATTGCAAATGCAGAAATGTTAATTGCAGAACACATAGGAAAAAATTTCTAGAGCAAAGGAAACAGACCTAGAAGACACCTG
>NW_010312592.1:19789-22672 GCF_000700745.2 Antrostomus carolinensis
ATAGGATTACAGATTTTTAATTATTTGGTGTTGTAAAATCACATCCTTGAATAGCATCAGAAAGCTTTTCCATTCTCATTGTGTTAAACAGAATTATTGAAACTTCTAGTATTAGATGTTTTTCCAATTTTGCTTTTTAGAACCTTTTCCTTTTATCATTGAAAGGTGTTGACATGACTGTGAAGAATATGTATTGCTATTCTGACTGTGGGCTGTCTTTCAGCCATTTTTTCTATACAGGTAAGACTTCACTCGCGAATCAGGGACAGAAATTTATTTGATTGGATACTTGTATATATGGAGCAATTAGTTGATGTGAATGGCACTGTGCCTACGTGAAAAAAATCAACCTACGCAGATTTGATAATAGATACCTTTTATGTACCTGCATTCCAGATATGTATGGTTAAAACTAAAATCACATATGCAATTTGAACATGCAGATAACGGTTTTTCTGGTTTTTTTTCCCCTTACAGTATCTGTTGGATATGGTGTTGAAAAATACTTACAGTTGCCTTTGTTAGTAATAGATAATATACTAAGGGTTCATTTGAAGGAATTAATGTATCTTAAGTACTATATGCTGGAACCAAATGTGAAGAAGTGAACATTGATTCTGGATCATATTCTTATAAGGAATCAATAGTCCTGAACACAAAGATATTATTTTTTTTCAAATCACAAGATATCTTTTAAAAGACACTATTTTTAGATTTCTATTATAAATGGTACATATAAAACTGATTTAAATACATTTATTTATATAAATTATTTAAATTATGTATTTTTCTTTTTTGTTTATAATGTGCATTTTGTAATGTGTTAAATAGATTTGCCACCTCATTTTTTCTTCTAAGTAAAATGAGATGAGTTTCAGTCAATAATGCACACATTATACTTACTTTAGCATTTGAAAGTAGTTACATTGTTCAAAGCTTCTCTTCTACTTGTATTTGTTATGAGAAAGATGATACTTCTGTGTGCTTACTCGTTCTCAAGTAAATCCTCACTTTATAGACAAACTGTCAATGTATACTGGGGCAGATAAGAAAATCCTGAAGCCCATTTTATACATTTGTCATTCAGCCTCAGAAACTGATAGATGCAGCTTATAGGCAAGAAATACTGAGAAGAGAGTGCAGTCACTGTACAATACATTAAAATGCATCTAAGTGTTTATATTACACTACTAGGCTGTAGTCCCAGAGCCTCAAAAGACTGTAAGCAACTAAATCCCTCCTCAGAGTCATCCTAAGTTTCAAAAACCTAAGACCCCCTGGAAAGATTTATTGACTGGAGAGAGAGAAACTCAGACAATATAATTCTATTTACGAAACTGAAACATCTCTTTTGAGTGAGATTATTTTTACAGAAGGTTGGCTGAGAGACTGAGGAACCTTTTTGTTTCTGTGGACAGAGTTAACTTAGTGAAATATTCTTTAAAATAATAAATAATGATGACAGAAGGTTTCTCAAACTCTTTTGTCCAAAATTTGGAGTGACTTCTGCATTAGAATATGGAGATCCAAAGAAAGACTAGCAAGATCACAAGGCAAGGAAGAGGGGATGGTGGAGGAAAATGAGGAAGAAGCTGTAAGAAACACTTAGTTATGCAGCTAAGATTTTCATACTATGGGTGCAGTGAGTAGCAGGAGGAGCTGGGGACTGATCACTCTTCCATGAGGCTGCATAGTGATGGAAAAAGCCAATTATGTTAAGTTTATGTCTTATGGCAATTGACTCAGATCTGAATGGCAGTCAGCCTTTTGAGGAGGAGACATTGCTCTACCGGATGGAAAATACTGAACAATGCTGGAGCTAAGAGGATTCTGGTGGAGGATTGTAAGTACATTTTCTTATTGGGAAATTCTTTGGTAATTTCACATTATCTAATGCTTTTTGAGATGTCACTCTGGTTTCCATAAAGTACTGAAAACATGCTCTTATGATATACTATAGTATTAACTTTTAACACTGAAATGACATCTGTTAGTAAGTCACACTGCTTACACAAATCAAACTATAATCTACATTTTTTCAATCACAGTGAATAATATCATTAAAACAAACTGAATGAGTTAGACTAGATGTGTTTTCCGTAAAATGGTTAATATTTGAGTTTTTGTGGAACAATAATTAAAAATCACACTTAGTTTCCCTCATTTTACTGTAGAACTACTTGAAAGTATGCCAAAGAATTGAATATTTTCAGTTCAAAATCCTTAACTGTGTGAAACTTTTTCATAGTTGTTTCTTCTGCTTGCAATCACAATTGGTAATTTTAACAAGATATTTCAACTGGAGTGCAACAGAGCATTACTTTTATCTAGACTAAGGTGATGAACAAATAGACAATCTGCCTTTTTGTGAAAGATATTGGTGAAATTCTCATATTGTGGTTCCCTGTTCATGCACAAGTGTATGTCAAGTCCAATGCAAACTATTGAATATGCAATACTGATATGCGAACATATAAAATATAGTTAGATATATTAACATATAAAATATAGTTAGATATATTCATTTTCTGTATTAAGAATTAGATTTTAGAAAATAAGCTTAGCTTCATTTTGTCTCTGTGTTTGGTGGGAAACTTTAAGTTTAGATCGTTTTGTCTGTGTTAAGTGGGAAACTTTTACAATAACTAACAAGCTGTTCCACACTATCAGCAAAAGCCTTGCGGTGCCTGGTATGCGAGGAGTCTGGAGCAAGATAAGGAGATGCCTGGTACACAACACCTGCAGTCTGAAGTAAAAGCTAACCTTGTTTTGTCTAACAGTCTACAAGGGTGTTAACAAACACCAAAAGGAGGCAATACGCAAGCGCGAATGGGAGTAAACTCATGTTAAAGTTTCTTGGAACTGATTAGCTTAACCCATCCT
>NW_010312593.1:0-34512 GCF_000700745.2 Antrostomus carolinensis
ACCCTTGTCAGCTAACCAATCCTCCACAGTTGGCCTTCTGGGCTATGAGCAAGCATTGCTGAGTTCCGTTGAGCTTCTTGTCCACCACCACCCCCAAGTCCTTCTCCTCAGGGCTGCTCTTGATCCATTCTCTGCCCAGCCTGTATTTGTGCTTGGGATTGCCCTGACTCAGGTGCAGGACCTCGCATTTGGCCTTGAGGTTAGCATAGGCCCACCTCCCAGGCCTGTCAAGGTCTCTCTGGATGACAATGACCATTTGGTCCTCGGATCAAAGCCACAGATCAGGGATTTGAACCTAGTCTGATCCCTTCCCTCTCCCCCAGACATGAGTCTTTGGTTATGATCATACTTTCTCATGCTGCCTTTCTCTCATTCATGTGCCTTTAAAGATGTAAAGGAGGTAGATGAAGTCTTTAAATAGAATTATTTTCTTGTGTGCATTTTGACTACTGAAAACATTAGAAATAGATGTTTTCCAGCTAATAAAGCCGAAACCTTGTGAGACTGAGGTGTCAAAAGAAGAGATGTTAGAACAAGCTGCTATATTAAGCAGTAGCATATTTAAAAGAAAACTTGGCTGCTGCTCCAAGTATTCTGTGGAAACACAAGAACAAAATGGTTATGATGTTAACAAAATGCACAATGTTATTTTAACAGTAGACCTTAGGAGAGCAAATTTCAATCATATCTCTAACAAAGCTTCTGTGATAACTGTGGAAATTATAAACAATTTTGTCTAGTGTCAGAGTTGAGCAGCAGGATGAAACAATAATTAAAGGAAGTAATTAGAAACCAATAGGAAGATACATAATACTCACAGATCAACACAGATGCTGTAAAAAAAAGTGGTGTTTTCAATCTACTGACAATTTATTGTACATGCTAGCATAATAATAATTAAAGTAAAATAATCTGAAATAATTTATTTAGACTTTTAAAAATTACTTTTGCCAAAATTCCTGAAGTGAGGACTCTTAAGGAAATTAAGTAATTATGAGGTGAGAGAAATATGATTATAAAAAGGCAAGCTGCAAGAGAGCGAGAATTATAAGTAAATACCCAGGCACCATGCTGGCAAAACACCAGCCAAGCAATGATGACAGAACTGCACTATGAATGCTGTCAAACACATTTCAAATGACAGAAGACCTCACCTGAAGTACAATAGAGTGTGAAAAACGCCTAACAAAGGGACCTAACAAAGCTAGGTAAGCTGGCAGTGGGATGATAGATGGAATATGTCAGCAAAACGTTATCATGGACAATATTGCTAGTTTTAAAACAAACAAAAAAAAAACCCCACTTGGGGGTGGGAAGGACCTTACAAAAAATTCACCAAAGTGGTCTTTACCTGCAGTGATGGTCAAAGTGTAACTGGATGTCTAAATGAGAAGATAAGCAATAATAAAACCAATACTACATTGTATCTGGAATGTACTTTATTACACATATATAAGGTTGTGTTATCGTATCTTCAGACACAATATGTGGGTGCATGGGTGGGAGTGCATAAGTATATCTGTGCACATGCATGTCTGACATAAAATATTCACCTATCTACCAAGCTGAATTTAATAATTATTAAATACCATAAGTATATGGTATTTAATAAGATAGTCCTATGATTCAGATTTTCTGTGAAGTATTTTGATGTTATACCTCTGAAGTGAAAATACTTCAGATATTTTGCATGTGCCCATATGCACACAGAAACATGCACATACATATTTCTGATATACATAAAAAATATTTTCCCCTGTTTCACTGCCTTTTATAACATTTTACCTGTTTATGGGCTCCTTACATAAACAGCTAGAAGCAATGAAAGTTTTTCATCGGAATATGTCCCTGAATAGACAGGGACAATTTGTTTCAGAGAGGACATGAAGAAGGGTATGACGAAAGGTATGTGAAATGACGGAAGGTGGTGTACAGATTAGGTGGTGTCCTGGTTTTGCTAGGATAGAGTTAAGTTTAACGAAGCTATCACAGGTGGTGTGTTTAAAGAGATATTTGATGCAGCTGAAATAAAAAAAACCTTGAAACATACAGAGGTACTCTTCCATGTAGCACTGAATTACTGACCTGTAGAACTTACTGCCATACTACAACCACTGAGCTCAGGAGTTTAGCAAGGTTCTCCAAGCAATTAGACAGTTGTGCCACTAACAAAACCATTGAAATACATCAAGTAAAAAAAGAAATCAATGAGCAGACATGGAAACAATGAGGCTTAAAATTATGATTCCTGTAGCAGCAGGGCTTTCCACAGTGTTCCTTGAGTGTTTTGAGGCACCTGAAAATACATCTGGTAAGCATGGGCTTGGTGGGTAACAGAGTGATATGGCAAGGCAGTGCCTCAGATCCCAATTTCTTATGTTCCTATAACAGAAGGCAATTTCAGTAACATTGCTGGCTGCATTTCTCTCGTTCTTTGATAGCAACAGGATATGTTATGCCCCAAAGAGTGATTCTTCAGACTCCAGTAAACCTCAAAACCTATCGATCCAATAAGAATTAAAGTTTTTCAGTGCCCTGCAGTGGAAGCTGAACTCTGTGCAGGATAGTGTCTTATGTGACGGGAAACAGTTGGAAATGGTGGACTAAATTCAGGGCAGGTAAGAATCCCAAGCATAGTTTCCATTGCTTTAAAACCGAAAATAATTCAGTTTGATCAAAGATACGTTGCATGTCCATTTTGGATTCCTGAAGTAATGTTGAGTCATGTGATTTCTTTCAATGTAATTTTTTATTTAGCACGTCTATTGTTTAGGCTCAATTTTAATACTCAAATAAAATCATATGCTCCGAAGTGTAGTATTAAGTATAGAATGCAAGACTTGGCCACAAATCTATGACAGTAAAATTTATGTATCACATTTGCTGTTAATGCTGTACCAGGAACAGGTATGCTTTTTTTTTTCCCCATAGATAAATAGAAAAAATAATGCCTCTGCTGTGACACGCATTCTTTTGTCATACTGGTTTTGAATACAATTGTACTTTTGCAAATGTTAAAAGTGAGCACTCACAAGGAGGTGATCTCCACTTATTTATTACACTCGAGTATTAAAATAAATCAAACCTCTTGCAGTCTCTAACATGTTCAGGAACTGCAGATGCAAAAACAGAGGAAAGATCTCCTCTGGCTAGACAGGCCTGTCTAAATAATTAATTTCGTCTGATTTTGCATGTTAAAACTGTAAGCCTAGCTGGCTGACTTAAGGATGGCTACCTCTGCTCAGCAGGTCTTATTAAGTGACTAGATGACTAATCAGGATGGAGACCAACAGTGCCTGCGTTCTCCTACACGTGCAGTCCTTAGGATGAGGTACGCCTCTCAGTGACAGTTTTCATTCTGGTACCATCAGCTGGTGAGTGAAGTGCTTGCAAGAGGACTGGTGGCTTTGGCAATCCCATGGCCTATTTTTGTGAGCTGGAGTTGTTGGCTTTTCTTCCCCCTTCCACTATTGAACTTGCTGGGCAATTTTGGCTGTAGCTGCCTAAAGGGATGAGACCCACAGCTGGTGAGAAGCAGTGGCCTATTAGAGGAGAAGGAACCTGCAAGTGTCCCCATCTAACAAAAAACTGCAGTGTTTCTGGTGTGGGGTTTTTTTTTTCCATTTCAGTGGGAAATAGGCAATCTGCTTAGGGAAAACTAAAATCAGAGCTTAAGTTTAGACACCAAAGTCAATCAGCTACACATCACGGATCCACAAGAAAGCAGGCTGCATTTACCCACTGCTCATGGGACTTACATTTTTTTTTTTTTTCAATCCATGGTTTGAATAAAAGAGGCTAAGAGCAGCTTTATCTGATTCCACTCCAAAACATTTTGGATAGATTGCTAGGAAAGGGAATTAGAATAGCTGTACTTTCTCTGCATCCAGTCCCTCGGGGTTTGGGTTTTTTTTTTATGCTAATGTGACATATTTAATGTTAGGGGCATCCTCTCTACCAGCATCCTTGCCTTCCTCCTACTGCCCCTATTGCCCCAGCCCTACCAGATGCTGCTGTTTTCTCTCAGGCTGCTGCCAAGAACTAGAAGAGAAGCTCTGAAATGTCTTGGGCATATTTGTTCCCATTCCATAGCATGTTCACCCTCTCCCTACACCTCTGCTCAAGTTCCCTTTACAAACGTGCACTGATAACTTTGCATCCTGACCCCATAACAGTTACTGAGTAAACCTCAGAGTCATTTGGTAGTTTTGAGACCAAGTACTTGCAACAACAAGTGCTGACATATGCAAGGCTGGAGTCAAGAGATTCTTACTCCCACCCATGTCCTCCTGGGCACAACAAGCAGAGCTGTTCCTGTGAACAATTCTCGATTTTAAGAACTGGAATGGATCAGATCCTGATAACCACGTGTTTAATTCACACAATCTTTAATTTTCTTTCTTGACTGAAAAAAAGCTACTTTTTCATAGCACAGATTTTCATTGTAAAAGGTTCCTGTAGTTCCTCTATTGTAGTTCCCAACATGTTCTGAAGCAGCTTTGCTGCAATCACTGGAGGTTGCCCCAGAGGAGGAGCTGAGTAAGCTCAGCCAGTGCAGTACATAGAAAACAGCATGCTGATTTCTGTTTGTTCTTTTTGCCTCACTTATTCTGGGCCATAGAAAGAACTTCAAAAGCATGCCTGTAAAAGCTGTTGCCAGATAGATTAAATCAGTCACTTGTCAATGGTTGCTCTGTACAGGTACATTATAGCACTGAAGTGAGAACCATGTTAATTTGCCCTGTATTTGTGAGAGGAGTACTTTATATTCACTAGGGGATCCTTAACATGGTGTTAGTTCAGCTTTCTGTATTTGAGTATATATCTTAATACTGCCATAAAATTTTGTTCCTAATCCTGAAAGTGTGCTAATTGATATGCTACTTGCATTTTTGGTAACTATTTTGATCGAGAATCAGCAGTAGATGTCTATATTTACAGACTGAAAGGGAGTTATAGCTCTCTCTGTTACTGTAAAATTTATTTTATTTTTTTCCTCTGAGCAGCAGTAAGCTCTTGAAAATGGCCCTTGTTCTTCACCATCAAAATAACACACTGCTTACACTGGGGCTATTCATCACAGACTATCATTTAAAATATTATTTGGAAGGTGAACCAGGTAGTTCTGTTTCATGTAGGCGTTCAGATTTTCCCTCCTTGTATGAGTAAATACACAGTTTCAGGAAAACACTCTGAATTGTTAATTTCTGGTGTGCCAGTTTCAGAGAGGTTTTAGCAGCCTCTGAGTTGAGCAAGCAGGGAAGGCAGCAGGGGAGGTTGCTCTCCTCCTTATCCTTGGTCAGAATCCATTCCTACAAGAGAGTGGCTCTCCAGCAGCCTGGCATGTGTGTCCATGGAGAGCTCTCTAGAGCGTTTGACCTTCTTTCTTTCAAACATATGCTTACAGGGAAACAAAACAAGGATTGTCTAGAATATTTGCAGATCTGGTGACATTGATTTCTTCTTCAGTGGTTGGCTGTTCTGCTGGGATTGATATCTGGAGTTGCCACCACTCTGGTGTTAGTACTGGAAGCAGGGGGTTACAGGGCCATACACCAAAAGGCAAAAAGACTTATTTTGGCTCATTTGGGTCTATGAATGACAGTAGGCAATTAGTTCCCTTCTTGCAACTTTCCCCCATCTTTCTTAATGTGTGTGCTAATTACTAATGTATGCTGCAGTAAATATTATTTACTCTTTTTTCCTCTGGCAGGGTGATTTGTAATTAATAGGGGGTTGGGAACAGCTGGAAGACAAGGCAGTGATCCTGAAATTTTCTGGGACTAAAGTCAATGATGTTTTTATGGTCACCTAAGTTTCCTGGGAGTATTTTGTGTTACATTAAGTGGTTGTTATGCACTGATTAGCATGCTTAATGAGCATAGCCGCTTCCCTCTGATAAATTATGGGAACAAATTTGAATGCTCATTAACATATATAAATTAATTCTGTGTGAACATTGTAAAGAGTTCTGCAGCGTACAAAAGTATCACCGTGGCTTACCCTACTGTTTGAACCTGGGTTTATCACTTGTCAGAATGAGATTAGTCTAAATGAAAATAAATAAATTACTTCTTTCTAATAAGGGAAACTGTATAACTATTAAACTGATTTAAATGCCTAGACCCGTGGGCAGCTTCTTTCCTGTCAGGAATGTCATTGAGAAGATAAGGAGAGAAATAACTGCACATATCAGTATACTAGTGAGAGGAGAGGTGGGGAGGGCCCTCTGTGCCACTGGCAAACTGAACCAAGTAGAAGTGTCACCTTGCTTCATTTCAGAGGAGGCTGGAGTCCTTGGGAATAGCAAGCTGCTCATGGCCTTTCCAAGCCACCCCTTGTGTTTGCTACTTTAATATAATCCCATTTTTCTATAGCAACATGCATATTACACTATTGTAGTATTTATTGTTGCCATAAGCTGAGGCACAGTCTCTTCTGGGCAAAGGAATATTTTTCTTCTAGGAAAATACAGCAGGTAAGAGTTTTTTAATCATAATATGCAAAATAAGTCAAAAGGAGTAATTTCAAAAAGTAGCTTTTGATCCAGTATACCTTTTTCCCAGTAGATTTGATCAGATAACTGATTGCATTAATTGGTACTTGGTGTAGGAAGAGATGCCTGTCATTTCACTCAGATGTACAGAATAATCCAAAAAAGCACATGCAGTAACTGACAGCAATGAATTCTGAAACAATTGAAAATCATGAATAATGCAGTAAGGTAAGAAAAAAATATTGTGGTTAAGAGGTAGTTCACAGGTTGATTCTACTAGCATCTTCTTTAAATGTAAAGTATGGCTCATAAATGGAATTTTTCCTGTGAGTTTCACTAAATTAGACAGTAAACTTATGAAGGTAAGCTTACAAAAGAACAGTGTCACTTCTGAAACCTTTAAATGAAAAACTGGGGTCTGGGAAGAGAGCTCTACTAAAATGACATGTTTGTAATTGAAAAACAAACATTATCTCTTTGCTGACTGTATTTAACAAGAGACGTATTTCCACAGATTGGGATGTAGACATATTAAAGAAGAGGCTCCTGCACAGTCTGCCTTGTTTGATGCAAAAACAACTGACGTCCAGTAGAAAGAGTCCCAATGACTTCAATGGACTCTCATGAGGAAACACTTTCAAATGCCCTATCTTAAGCATATAATTTGGTAACATAGGAGATGTCAGTATTTCCTGATACTTAAATCAGCACATTACTCTCTCTTGTTTGGTTGTAGTTTTGGCAGAGTTACTATTTCTGCCTGCATACTTTTCCTTTTCACCTTTGTCAGCTTAGGGTAAGACTGCAAGCATAACAGTCCTGGCTGTTGCCAAGTGTTCTCCAATAATGACCAGAAGCAGAAAAATGAGAGTAGAAAGTAAGAGCAGAAAATAAGAGTATTTCAAGCATATTGTGCTACTTCCCCAAGGTAGTCTTTTAGTCTCCAACAATTTACAGCTTGGAGATTGAGCTCAGAGGTGGTGGCCCTGTATTCAGTTACACTCAATGGGTGTCTCTTCCATAACTTACCCATCTGTACCAGGAATCCCACCCACCCCCATCAGAATGAGCTCCACATTTTATTGTGAAAACTGTCCTTTTACTCCTATAATTTTGACCTGATTTATTGTCTCTTTTTTTTTCCTCAATCCATGTGGAGACCTTCCTTACCCTGTGGTTGCTTAGTTTCCCTAAGGACTGTCAATGACCGAGGTTGCCAGGGGCCAGTCGAAAGCCTTGGGAGCACTACTGGTGTGCTTTCTGACTCTTTCAGCAATTTGTGTGTGAGGACTTACTTCACAAAGTCTGTGCTGACTCTTCCCTCATGCCTAAAATTATCCATGCATCTCCTGTTTTGTTCTTTGTTATAATATGTAGGTAGTTCCACCAGAAAAGTAGTTTAGTTTTCTGCTCTGGATGCCTTGACCTCCTACAGAATTGTTTTGTTTTTTTCTTTTTAAAATAGAAGATACCTTTGCCACCCTCCAGTTCAGAGGGTCATCAAGGGACTATGTTGGACTGTCACATAATCCAATAGCCATTTCTCAGAATGCAGTCTTCACTATGTTAGAAAGGGTTTACATGTATGCTGTGAAGCAGCATCCTCCTGCAGATCATGGCTGTCTTGCAGACAGCTGTTTGGAGAAATCCAGACCAAAGCCAGGGGCTCAGAGAACAATTAAGCTGTGTGGAGAATCAGTAATCAAGCTTGCGCCCTGGCCTTGTTTTATTTAGGAGTATAGAGGCACTCAGTGCAATCCTTCTAACAAATGGGAACAGCTTGTAAAAGGATAAGAGAAAGAGAATGATTTCTGAGTAAATAATCTGATCTAGGGAATGATGTAAATGACTAGCAGAGGCACTTCAACGCGGCGTGAAATAATTAATGTTATGTAAGGGCTGAAAGCATTCGTGAAAGGCTGGTGTGCTTGTATCAGGACGCGGATCATGCTCTTACTGACATTAGCATCCTTTTACTCCTGGATCTGGGGCCACTTGAGAAACTCCATCTGAGTAAAGTGTATTTAGGCTGTAATATTTTGATGTTAAATGAGCTGAAAAGGGCTCTTCTGAGGAGCTTCTTAATGAAGAAACAGACAAATCTTAATTTTGGAAGGAATGACTGCACATGTCTTTTTGACCTGACTCTATGGAGCTAGACTTACTCTCATGGAGCTAGATCTGAAATGTGACCTAAGTAAAAATAAAAGAAAGGTGGGTGGGAGTATTTCTACTTAATCCACTGGTCTAAAAAGCAGATATTGCTTTTGGTGTCTGAGAGCTGTAACCAACAGCGGTGCAAAGAAGGAGGGGGGTGGTGGTGTGAGTGCCTTTCAGGCCAGCACTCCAGATGCTGAAATAAGTTGTAGTTAACATTCACTGCTTTTCAGGCTGAAGTTTCTTTCCACAGATTTTTTACCTGAAGGTTAATTAAAGGAGATGTTCTCATAACACAGTTCCTATTTCCCAATATAAAATCTTCACTGTTCCTGGTCTAAATAGTAAGCATTAGCCATTTAATACCAGCAAATTTGCTCATAAAGTATAGCTTTCAAAAGCATATAGACATGCCTTGTTAACCAAATGAAGTATTTCACAGAGATATCAAAGCACATGATTGATACATAGTGTGCAGTCAAGGGAAATATTATCCTGCAAAGCTTTCAGCAATGTGACACCTAATGCTGCACTGTGAAAAGTTCAAGTAACAGAAATAATGAGCTTCATTAGAAGAATCTGGAGTCCACTGATCCATCACTGATGAAAACCCAGATCAGCGCTAGCTAGAAAAAAATGGTGGTTATTTTGTTTCTTTCCTAGTACCAAAGCATTTTGTCTTTTAGGCCTCAGAGTGTGGTGTCCACAACGTAAGAGAAAGAAGGCGTTAGCTTAAAAAAGCAGTGGTTTGCATGTCCAGGAAACTGATCTTGGATCTTGCTTTCCCTTACAACCACCCCAACAGACCTTTTCTCTGCACTGTGCTCCTGGTGCGCAGTGGCACTCTCACCCAGCAGGACACAGCTCACTGCTTTGGAGCAGGAGAGCTGGACAGGGAACTGAGCTAGAAAAAGGTGCTGCCTACCTGATTAAACATCCTTTTAATAATGGTAGTCAGTGTAATTATTTGTGTGCAGTTTTAATTTCCTCAGCATCTGAGTAACTGTGAACATTTTGGCTCTTCCATAAGTACTTCAACCTTTTTTTTTGAGACCCCTAAGTCATAGAATCATAGGTTGGAAAAGACCTTAAGATCATCGAGTCCAACTAAGTCGGAGTATACAGGACTTATTATTTTTTTTTTTTAATATACACTTATAATCCTTTCTGAACATACCTGAGTGAAAACCTGTGCAAATCAAAGGGAATACAGCCTGGTAGGATACATAGGGCAGTGTTTATCTCAATGTAATTTTCAATCATTGGAACTGCACTCTCATTTCAGGGAGACAGAGAAGCCGTTATTTTGGATAGCAACAAATTTAGGCAAATGGAAACTGCAAATGCTCTTCTGCAAATTCAGACATCATCGAGACAGGCTAAGACTGTTTTCATGAATATTGTTCCCTTTTAAATCAGTTGCAGTGATTGGCTGAAAAGTGCCTCTTGGGTACTTTGATTTCATTTGTTTCAGAACACAAATCAGGTATATTTAGCTAATCCTCTAAAATTCAGCTCTATTATCTTCTTTCATTAGCCTCTCTAAAATGCATTTTTACTGTTACATTTTAAAGAGGATTAATCTTTCCTAATATAAATCACAGTAGGCTCTTTAGTTATGGTACATCTTAAGGTTTACACAGCTTAAACTATTTAAATGTTGATTTGTTACCTAAATTATTCTATTAGAGCTGTTGAGAGAGTAAGACTGACATTAGGATTATTTTACTGCCTGATGTGTCAGATACAGATCTTGTTGAAGACCTGATTCTTTCTCATTTATTGTCCAACACCTCAATCAGTCATTATATTTTTCTTAAAAAATCAAGAACAACCGTGACAGATGTAAAATAATAGGAAATCATTAATTTGTTAAAAAATGTTATTTGCAAAAAAATCCCGGTAGATGGACTCTCTGTATGTCACTGATATCTGGAAATGCTAGCAAGTCCTATTCTGCCTTCTAAGAACCTGAGCATGGGCTGTCACTTGAGTATGTCTGAAATCCTTAGATGTCTTTCTTCCGTGCTGTCATTCTGCTACAGACATTTATCTACTATTTTTTTTCTCATCTGATCTGAAATACGTAGAATCCTCTCGCTTCCAGAAAAGACTATTACAGTGACTCTGCAGCAGAAGCTGTCCTCTTTTGTAAAATGCAATTGGGGTTGATCTGTCAAACTCTCAGCAGAGGTGCCCTCTCTTTCACGTGTGCCCTGTTTACTCTCAGTCATAACTTCCATTCAGAGTGCACCAGGAAGGCTTGGGACAGGAAACTGCAGGGGGACTAGTAAACTGGTGTTGCCTGGGGCAAAATGAGGACGTGCATGTTTTTCTTCAGATGGGGATTTTAAAGTCATTGCAAATGGCTTATATATAATTCCTTGGATTTATTGAAAAAGTTGCTTTTAATAAGTGGGTGGGGTTACAGCAAGAATGAGGAATCTAGTCACAGCTTTGCTACTGATTTTCTGGATCATCTTTTAATAATCACATACCAGGACTTTCAGAATGTGCCTGGAATTTGAGGTGTCCTGGTTGAGTCCCTCTCCTGGTTTGTTTAGTTTTTTAAAATTTACTTTTTATTTATTTAGGAGGGACATTTAAAAACACTGCCTGTTTATTTTAGATGCAAACACAAACTGATTCCTTTGAAACAAATTGAGCATATCTTAGCCTAGGCTCTTGGTGTAATAAGGTATTTTTAGAAATTCCCTTTTTGCTGTTTACTCATCCATATTATGGACACAGCAATGCTAATGATTTAAAGCTTTTGCATCTCCTTTAAGAACATTTAGCTCTGCTTAATCTGAAATTGCTGTGAAGCTGTGAAAGCTAGAAACCAGGTGTTCCTATCTTTTGAGCCTACAGTAAAGCATTTGCACATAAATTTGCATTTTGAACCCATGCATGTTTCAAACTGTTTCACAGTGCACTGAGAGTGGAGGCAGCTGTGAGAGGTGTCTTAAGGACAGCTTCTCAGGGTGCCAGTCGGGTGCTCTTCCAGTGAGATTGCTCATGAGTACCCCCATTTGACTACACTTCGCTGGCAGGAGCAGGGGAAAGGAAGAGCATCACAAACCCTTCATCTCACATGCTAGGGTTGGCCAGTGCTGAGCATCCAAAGACATGAATGCAAAGCAGAGAAAGGGATATGTAATCATTACACCTGTGACTTTTTGCCAGCCTCACATTCCTACCAGCTCTCCAAGGGAAATGATTCACTTCTGAACATGCTAGCAGAGCGGGGTCAGGGCAGAATGACCGTGACTCCTGAGGGCATGGCACTTGAACCGCAGCAAATGGAAAACTTCAGCTTTGTTGACCTCTTGGGTGCATCCAGATCTTTGTTAAAGAAACTTTGGTAGAAAGTTCAGTCAAAGAGGCAGTGACATTTTTTTAAATTATTATTTTAAGCTGTAATAGAGAAAAGGAGAGCATTTCAACAAGATCTTAATGTAGGATTATTTGTTATAGCCGGCTCACCTACTAATTATACAAATTCTCTCCTTATGAATAATTGAAGTCTAAAGAGGGGGGCTTCAGCATTTCATGATGGGTATGTTAATTCCCAAATTCAGAGATCCCTTAGATGGAGGTGAAGATCAGCTGTTTTTTGGGGAAGCACTTAAGCCGTAAGGCCTGTGAAGGCAGCTACACAACAATGGAAGTGGAAACCTAAGTGGTGGATTTGATGTTTGAAGCAAAACTCAGGAAGTACTAAGGAATGCAGGCTATTTGGGATCCTTGGGGGGACATGGATGAAGAAGACAGAGGCACCTGAGGGCAAAAGCAGGGAGCACAAGTGACCTGACAGATACGTGACTGTCCATGATAGGTGTTTTACACTTCCTTGTAGTGTCTCCTACTACTTACCATCAGAGAGATACTCTGGGTCAGATTAATTGTCTGTCTGCAAGCCAGCTCTGGTGACTAGACAAGCAAATCTGCCCTGGCTCTGAGAATTTCTAGCAGACCCTTCAGTAGGACTAATTTTGTGTTATTCAGATTCCGATTTAATGTAATTCATGTGTGAATATATTTGTGTGGGGATGTAAAATGAGATACAAGTTACTGAGTTTACTTGTTCTCTACCATAGAAGGCACTTGAAGAAGTGTGAGGAAAAAGGAACTATATTTACATTACAGCATTGCATCAATATATAAAGTAACTAATTAGAAAAATTGAGATATCTAAAATTTTTGAGAGTTTTTTTAAAATATGACAAGCAGAAAACAGAAAGGAGGTGATGTGAGTTAATTGAATTAAAAAGTATCTATTTAAGAGTTATTGTAGCTCTTGATATAATACGTGATCCTTATTGGATGGCTTTGATTAGACTTTAAGCAAAACTGAATTTTTTTTTAATGAAATTTACAATATTAAATGCTTATTTCACAGTTTATTTGTGGTATATTAACAGTACATTTTTATTTAATGTATAAAAATGACAGATAATAGTTGAAGAAGTATTATGTAATTACCTCCCTTCTTGTAAACAGTGGCCTGAATGGTGTAGTTTACTAATTCAATATTTAACATGGCTTAATGTAACTTCTAATCTGAATGGAATTAACCCCCTCTTCTCTTGCTTCCCAGACTCATACTTCATAGAGATTTAGTATGTAACCATATATTTGTTATATATCTGTCAATGAAGACAAAGTCAAGCAAGCATGATTTAGAAATAAAAGCAGTTTGTGTTTACTTGTAGGAATATGTTTTATGCTCTGGATTAATCCTTTACTTGTCTCTCAAGAAAATTCTTACATCTTTATCTTTGCAATGGAAAATTTCACTGCATTTGAGGAGCAGACATAGAGGTATGTTTCTCATCGTAGAGTATTAGGAACGTTAGAGATATTTTAGATTGAAGCCTTTGCGGTGAGGACAGATATCTTGCATCTCAGCCATTTTTTTTCCTGGGAAGTCAGTAGAGAAATCAGAGGACAGGTATGATGCCCTTGTGGTGACCAGATTAATTCTTGAAATCATTTGAAGCGACACTCCATGTTACACAGTTTGTTACAGACTCAGAATATCATGTTTGGATAAGCACAAAAGCTTGAACCAAGAGGACTTCTGAGACAAAGGCAAAGCAGCCACCAACAGTGAATGGTGTCACCTACTCTTAGGGGACAGAGCATGCTGACTGCCTGCCTTGTTGACAAGTCAACATTTACAAACTGTATACTGGTCTTACCCGTAAGGACAACACATGTATCTTAAGACAAACAGGACTTACCTTCAAGTGAAAAATGTCTTTGTTTTCTTCTGCCCTTCCAGCAGAAATGTGTTTATTCAAATGCTGATTGACTGTTGTCTAAGTGAGAGCAAGGATGCCCACTAAGGGCAATGAAGCCATCATCATCTTAACCAAGTAGGAAGCTGTGTGCTGTTCACTGCACACTATTAAATCTATGCCATTTCTTCACGGCTTCATGGAGATGTGGAAACCCACCAGGAGCAACTCTTAATGCGTGCTTAACAAGTGAGGAGTCTGGAGCTTGATGCCACCTCCCATCATGAGCCTACTGTGTATCCCTTTGAAAGTCTTAAGTCACTGCAATGCATTCCCTGTATTCCTGTTAAATCGTTTAGTTAGGTATCTCCCATAACCTGTCAGTCATGGCTAACAATGTAGTAGATGCCAGGCAAAATGAATGTCTGTCCTTGGAAGACCATAATTAGTCCATCAAATCCTCTGAAGTGTCTCTCCTCTCTGTTCCATGCTGAATCTATATTACAGCAGGCTCAGGAAATCTACTGTAGCTGGGTAAACATGAAAATAGATTTTCCTCAGATTTTTATCCATTCACTCAGAAATGTAAAAGCAAAAATAAATGTGTCCTTTAAAAAAAAAAAAAAAGTTTGTGGAACAATATCAAGTTTGAGGAAAAGAGACAGGGAGAACTTCAGGCTATGTTTTTTAGTGTATGTGCTTTAGTAGAAAAAATTTCAGCCCAGACAGGTCAGTGGATTGTGTTACTCTGTAAACAACCAAAATGGCCAAGTAAACTCTAGGACACCTCTGTTAGAACAGCTGTTATTTCCCAGTATCTTGCTAGGTGTGAGTGAGAGGGGAAGCAGGTGTGTGTTGGTTGGATCTGGAGGAATTCTTTATAATGAAGCTAAGCGTCACAGTAGGTTAAGTACAATGACATGACGTGTCACTCTCCCTTACTTTTAATAAATAGTAATTAATAACTGACTAGTTAATTCAAATATTGATGCCAAATTATATGAGCTAAGATGGTTCAAACTAGTTATCACAAGTAGCAACAGTTAATTTTCCATTATCTTTGCTAGTTTACATTCAGTGCACACATTTGTGTGATTCCAGGTAGTTAAAAGTCAAACATTTAATAGAAGTGCATTTACTGAGCAAAGGTTTCAATATTTGGTCCTTTAAGGAACCCTAAAATGGCTGTTTCGGGGTTTTTAATTTTTTTTTCTCACCACTGTTGGATCACTTTTAGACCTTCTATTTATTATTACAGATTAGAAAATGATGCAACATTAAAATAAAGACAGTGTTATGCTGCACTTGTTCAAATCTATTGGACTATGATGTAAACAGAAATAATGAAATGTCTGCTTTAAATCTTTTACAAGGAACTGCAATTGTCTGAGATTATTGCACTTTTTAGCAGTCTTTAGAGAGTTTACAGAGAACAGTGACGTTTCAGAAGTGCTGACTGAAAATAATACAGGGTTTCACTTGTCTACTAATTTGTATCCTTGGCTTTTCTAGTTCTTCTCCTTGTAATTTGCACAGCATGGTAGGTTTTGAGACTTCAATTACAGCACCAATTCTAGTAACAGCTTTCTCTCCTTGACTGGACATAATGCTGGAAAAAGGGAAACATATTTTTGCTTTAACCTGAAGAAAATTAAGGTCCTTCTTTTTAGAAAGAAATGAAATATACACCATGTATGTTTATGATTGGGAAAAAGAGACATAGCTCAGACCAGTGTAAGATTTAGGCGTTTGTATGTATTAAGATTTAAATAGGTAAATATTTGTGTATTGCATTAATAACAGAGAAGTCATTGCCCCGGATTATCAGTCTAGTCATGACAATGGAAGTCACAGCATGGCATTAAACAAATGCATGAAACACCTTCAGAGAAAACAGCTTTTTTACTCTCATCCCTGTCAACCTTTCCTTTTTTTTCTTTATTAATATTGCTGCTGTATTTCTAGAAAGCCTATGAAAGGAGTTAATAGAAATTATTCAAAGAAAGCAGACATAATCCTAGCTTTCCCTGGAAATCCAGAGCAATTCCAAACTAATTATCCCAAGAGTAGAAAAAAAGCATTGTTATTTAGCTTAATTTGTTCCTTTTCTAGTGGGCAGCGGAAATTGAAGATCTGAGTTGGGTACAACGTGACCCCTTTGTCCTGAAGAGAGCCATTGATCTGTCATTTTATGAATGCCAAGGAGGCCCTTCTAGCACCCTTATTGGTCAACAAGTTAAGATGCATCTCTGTGTTGTCCAGTGAAAACACAAAAAATAAATAAGGTGTGGCTGCCAATGGCATTAAATCATGGGCTGCCTTCATCATATAAGCTATTGGCTCGTGACTCCCAGAGCAGGGGTTATCCCAAAAGTGGTTATTTGCAGTAGAGGTAACTGTCACCGAATCTGAGGCTGTGATGACTATTAACTGTGCAGCCACGCGCCATAAGCCATTATCAAATGGCAGGGGAGCTACAGACTCTAAGGTGCACACACTGTAAGTTCAGCATCAGTTTAGATTTAAGAAAGGACAGTTACAACAGGCTCTCTTGTAGCAAGTCCTTGCATACACAGCATTTATGCTTGGCTAAGGTTAAAAATTATAGTCAGTATTTATGGAGTACAAGTGAAAATTCAAGCTGCTGTGATCATTTATGGCAAGAATAGACTAAGATAGGGACTTTCCATCTACGTGTACACAAAAGAATGTGAACGATGAAATGATGAATCTAGGAGGAAGAGATTCTGCCTCTGAACTAAGATTCGAACAGTTTAAAAACGCAGTGGCATCACCTGCCCCATAGGTTTACCTCTGTTTTTGCCACTGTTTTAGAATTTGCAAAGCCCTAAATTAATTGTACTTTACTTCATTGTTTATACAAAACACAATGTTTACACATTGTTTCCATTTGCTGTAGTTGAATCAGAATAATCTCAACGTAGTTCTGAAGGCAGAGCACACCATACCAGCATTCAGCAAATGCTGCCATTTCTTTTTGCCATCTTAACGCAAAGTTTCAACTTCACCCAACCTGTGAGACTGGCCTTATTCTTTTTGCTTGGCTGGACCCAGTACTGCTTTACTGTGCTTTTAGGGAATAAAACAATCAAGATTTCCTTCTGGAAGCTGTTTGCAATGCCCAGCAAATTGCCAGTGTTCCTGGAAAACCATGCACAATGCTGCACATTGGTGAGTGCCGTCTACTGTCACTTTTTCCTTCCAATTATACCAATATGAGTGCCTTGCAAGGAAGAGACAACCTCGTGGTGATTCTTCATTCTCACATTTCTGAAAATGGTTAAAACAAGTCTGTCAGACCCAATCGTTCCTACGTAGTGCATTATTTCTTTTTTTTTTTCATCTCTGCTTTAGACCTTTTGACCTATGTCTCCTGCAGGAAATTCTATAATCAACTTCCTAATATGCATGACAAATCTATTATTAAATAGGCAATTATCAAATTACAAATTATAAAATGATCATATTATGTTCTATTAGTGGTTTCTAATGGAAATAAAAGCTACAACATAAAGCCAATGAAGGTCAGTTAACATACTGAATATGACAATTAAAACCATAATCAATCAGTAACTGTTCCCATTTGCAGTTTGCAGTTCCATTGTGATGAGCCCTACGTATCTATGCAATATTCCAGATTGATTTTTCCCTTTTTCACACCAAATAGGGCACTAGAATATTCCATGCACCCTCTGACATTTTGCAGAGCTGTTTCTGCTACCAGTTCAAATCATGTTTTTAGCAAAACATTCAATGTCTTATGGAATCTGGAAGACCTCTTTGGCCTATGACATTTCAGTTCAGAGTATATACTTTATTCACAACTGAGTAATCATCCACTTTGACCTATACTTGGGACTGAGTGCACCACCAGTAGATTTGCAGATGACACCAGGCTGAATGGTGCAGTTGATGCATGAGGGAAGGGATGCCATCCAGAGGGACCTTGACAGACTTGAGGAGTGGGCCCATGTGAACCTCATGAAGTTCAACAAGGCCAAATGCAAGGTCCTACAACTAGGTTGGGGCAATCCCAGTATCAATACAGACTGGGGATGAAGGGATTGAGAGCAGCCCTACAGAGAAGGACTTGGGGGTACTGGTGGATTGGACGTGAGCCAGCCCAGGAAGCCAACCATATCCTGGGCTGCATCAAGAGAAGTGTTGCCAGCAGGTCAAGGGAAGTGATACTACCCCTCTACTCCACTCTGATGAGACCCCACCTGGAGTACTGTGTTCAGTTCTGGAGTCCTCAGCACAGGAAAGACATAGATTTGCTGGAGCAGGTCCAGATGAGAGCAATGAAAATGATCAGAGGGCTGGAACGCCTTTCCTCTGAAGAAAGGCTGAGAGAGTTGGAGTTGTTCAGCCTGGAGAAGAGAAAGCTCCAGGGAGACCTTATTGCAGCCTTTCAATACATTAAGCAGGCTTATAAGAAAGATTGAGAGAGACTTTTTACAAAGGCCTGTAGTGACAGGACAAGGAACAATGATTTTAAACTGAAAGAGGGCAGGTTTAGATTGGACATAAGGAAGACATTTTTTACAATGAGGGTGATGAGACACTGGAACAGATTGCCCATCATTGGAAGTATTCAAGGTCAGGTTGGATGAGACCAGACATAGTGAAAACTCTTCCTGACCACAGCAGGGGGTTGAACTAGATGATCTTTAGAGGTCCATTCCAACCCAAACCATTCAATGTTTCTACGATTCTATACTTTTCACATATATTTGTGCCGATCACTAAGGAGTACATGTTATTTTGGCATGAAGGTAGCTGAATCAAAAGCATTCTGGGACTGCTGTAAAGCAATAAAAATTATCTTAAAGCTATAAAAAGCTCTTATTTCCATGAAGATTGAATGCTAGTGTAGTAAGGAATACAGCTAAAGACTTAAAAGTTTTAAGGATATATAATGTAACCTTGCCAAAATTATAAAGAAATGCATTATTACTGACATTATAAAACACATTTATTATGTTAAAACAATTTTTTTTTTTTGAAACTTGGAAAGTCTTTCTCAGCTATGTGTTACTTTGTGACTGCATGCCAACAGCGTGATTAAGATTTATTCTTCCAGATGTAATGAGACAGAATAAGTTTCTTTTACTGTGTAGACAATCTCAAATACTTTTAAGTTCAATTAACTTAATATTTCATGCTGTTGCATAAGAGCACTCCAACCTGCTACACATATGCTTCATGTGTAAGCTTGATACAGCATGCAAGAGCTGGACACAAACCCTGTATTTTGACAACGACAGTTCAATCCTTGATCCTGAAAGTGCATCACATACATACCCATTTGCACAGCACAGGGAGATGCTTGTGCGATTGTGCTATCAGTGCCTCTGGGATGATCATGAAGACTAAATCACTGAGAGAATGATGAGTTAATGACATAAGAACAAAGGTTATATTTGAACTTGAAATCTAAAGGTAGCATAGATTGTGTCTAAAATGTGTATGCAGAAAAGAATCACTTCATCTCAATGCATCTTTACAACAGATACTTCTTGGGTTTTAATTAAGTATGTACGATCCTTTGCATCACAAAGTTCTTTTTTTTTCCATCCTTGAGGATACTTAGGATAGTTTGATCTAAGACAAGCGGAGAGGATTATGGTGGTCTACAGTCTTGCTGTAGAAGACAAGTTGCAAGCTGCTATTACTTGCTCTACCTGAGGAGAGACTGGCTTAATGGAAAGTGTGCTTCAATTGGGAGAAAGCATAACAACACAAGCATGGAATAAGGGTATAGGTTACTAATATTTGGGTTCTTTGTAGAGCTCTGTTAACAGCTTTCAATAGTGGCCACCTGCACATGTAAATTCTTTAGCATTTGGAATGAACTTGTGTGAAAAGGCTTCACTTTCTTTCTTTTAGATAGCACAAATAAAACTGAAATAAAACTCTTTCTTATCTCTAATGATATTTGCAGTTGAAGGTTTACAAAGTTCTGTGAAGCTTGAGTGGGTTTTTTTGTTGTTGTAGAACTTGTGGAACCACTAGGTTACATGTGCCAAGGTACAGGCAGCTGTTTCCCAGTGCCAGTCAGAAATGAAGACAGTCCTACAAGTGACTCTGCAGAGGCACCTGCAGCAGTGTGCTTATCAGTGATGAACTTGGAGTGCTAGAGGTTTCCACATGCATTCATTGCTGCCTGCTGTGCTGAAGCCTTATGGGTGTCTAGTTAATCAGTAAACCCCAGGGTGGCACAGTTCATCAGACATGACTTCACTCGCCTTTAGTTTTGGAGCAGATCAGAGCAGTGCCATTTGCTTTGGGGCCTCTCTGTAGAAGTCCTCAGGGCTGGCGTGCTGCACCTGCCATAGCTGGCCGTTCAGAGGTCCTGTCAAATGTATCTGCACCCTACGTGTGAAGTGCACAGCCACATGCTTTTCATGAACAGGGAGCTCAATGCGGCCTTTATACAGCTCCCTTTTAAGCAAGACATGGGGTAGTGGGAGGACCTGTGCTGCAGCACACTGCGGCTGTAGTCCCCCTCTATTTCTGAAGAAAGCATAAAATAATAAAGGAGTGATCTATTATCTGTTGGCATGTCTTTGTGAGGGCTTGGTGGGGGCTGTATTCTGGACACAAGTGCATAGGGCAACCACATTATTTTGGCCTAAATTTGTCCCTGTGATTTCAGTCAGAATTGATATTGTTCACTTTGGAATTGCTGTGTGCTGCTGCTGATGTGCACAGCTGAGCAGCTGCTCCTTCTTGAGACAAAGGAGGCTGCACTTCAGAACATGTTGAAGTGATTTCTGATTGTAAAGCATTTTGGGGTCCTTCAGACTAAAAGGCATTTTTACCACTTCTGCAGCTAATGGTGTAAAGGGAATAGACAAGAAGTTCTGTTGAGCTCGTACAGATGAAACTTGACTTGAAATAGAACTTCAGTAGTTCTGGAGAGTTTCCCATTCTTCTTTGGTTTAATCTGTAGGCTGTAATGGCTGGGGTTTATACATAATTCTCTTCAGGGCATGCTCCTAGTGTAATTAGTGACAAAACCTCACTTTAATTAATGAGTAGGATAAGTCTTTAGGGATGGTCATACAGCAAAACTTCTCAGCCTAATGAATTGATTTCCATTGAATTGGCTATAAATATAATATAGTTAATAATGAATTGGTTCATTGTAAGGGTACCAGTAGACACTAGAAATGAGCTGATGCTACTTTTTTTGCCTCAGAGGCAAGTATGAGGGGTTGTTTCCCCAGTAAGTATTTTAATGATGTTAGCAGAATTTTTAATGAGCAGTGTAGCAGTGCCTTGGACAGAGATAAGGAGTGAGTGATTTATAGCTGTGAGCCCTCCAGATCCGGTTAAAGCAAAGGTCCTGCAAATGGAGCACCTGGTCACTAGTCCCACAGAGGAAACAGTTGAAGGGTTCTATAATATTATTTCAGGCACTGTCTCTTTAATCTTCCTGAATATTATCCCTGCATAGAGAAGGGGTAGGTAAATGATGAAAAGGTCATCAAAAGCAGCAGCAATATTAAAAAAGCCTAATGACCAAAAGTAATTATTTGATGAGGAGGCTGGAGCTGGCCCCAAGCAGATAATTTCAGCACTCCCATTGCCTTGTGGATTCCACTGCTCCACACTGGGAAAGGGACTTCTAAAATGCTGCACTACCACTGGTGGCTTTCCCTTTTGGGAACTGAACATCCATAGGGCAGTGCTCATTCTTTAGAGGTTGTGTTTTTTAATTCCTTATTTTATAGACTAGGTTCTTCAATAACCACATTCAAAAGTCTGTAGGAGACATCTCCATTTATGTCCAAACTTCTAATTAAGAACAGAAAAGACCTCAAATAATTGGATGGGACAAATAAAAATTACCATTTTGATTCTCATAAATATTATATGAGCATCACCCAAACCCTATTCATTGTGTATTCTCTTCCAAATGAGCTATGTTTGAAAAGCTCAGACCTCAGGAAGTTTGGAAGACTGGAGGTTCCCATTCTTAACACGAACATGAGAGAAACTTGATTTTACTTTTGCATAGCTCAAGGAATACTCCTACAGATGAGGGAGGTTTCATGTAAGTTGCTCTTATGAACTTTGTTTTCCAAATTAGCTGCAAACCAGTTACTTTACATATGTGCTGACATACAGGTGTTTGCATATAAACTTACTTTTACAGGAATCAGCAGCTAGCACCATGCTGTCACACCATTTCTCATACCTATTGCCACAGCAGTCCAGTATGCTCTGTCGATTTCTTCCTTCATCAGAAGTCTCAAAACAAATGCATACCCATATTCCTGCTAACAAAATCCACACTTTCAAGCCCAAATAATTGTTTCATACATGGAAAGGACTGATTCTCTGAACCACAGAAAAATTCACAACCCCGTTAAATTCCACTGGATATGGTAAGTGACTAACATTTGTGGAAATCAAGCCTTTCTCATCCAGATGTTTGAAAAATAACTGAATTATCTAATATTTAAACACACTTGTTCTAAAATGATGGTAATTAAAATGTGTCTGTTTGCAGGCATTTTAGAGAAAAAAAAATGCAGGTTTGATTTTTCCAACATGGCCTCCAATTGAAGCTGAATCTGCAGTTCTGCCCCAGAAAAAAACCACACAAAGATTTAGCATGGTTAAAAAAATATGCCTTCAAATATGGAAGTTCGATTAAATTCCCTGGGTTCCAGTCACTATTAGCAAATGAGAAGAATAAGGAAGAAAAACAGTTTGATGTTCATGTATTTATTTAGATTTAGGGAAGGAAAAAAAGACATCAATCCAAGGCTCTATGTTTTCTACCATCATTAACCACACAATAAGTACATTCTCACAACACTGAATAATCATTTCAGCAAGAACTAAGCTGACCAGCCAGCTACCTACAGGGAGTCCTGGGGGACAGATGAAGAAGTAAAATAAGCACCTGTGAATACTTTGGAAAACAGTAATTCTCCACTTTCCGCTAGCATAGCACTCCTGCTTTTAGCCAACATGAAGGGCAAAACACTCAACCAATTTTATAAACTCATTATGGTACAAGATTGAATATTCCCTGCCCTGACTATGTTGTTAAGTGGCCAGTGTTATTTTGGGTGGCAAGGAGAACTTTCTGCTTTTCGAAGGAAAAGGAGAGCCTGGCTGACCATTCTAACAGCGTCTGACCAAAGGGGAGGGAAGTGCAGGCTACCTCAGTAGCTACAGGTTGCTGTGGAAGTAATCCAGCAAGCAGAAGCAAAGGTCTTCAGTAGAGGTCTGCTTCAAGACAAAAGAAGAAGATGTGCTCAAGTGATGGATCGCATATGTTATGCACTTTTTGCATATCTGGGTAGATTTTTAGGTATTATATGGCATGCTGAATGTACTCATAATACCATACAGAATAATGAAAATGAAATATTTACCTTAGCAAAACATGCTAATGGCCCAAGGGTACAATATCATATATCTAGATCTAATTAGTGCTGAATGCTGCAGCAGGAAGATACAAATGCCATGCACAGTCAGCTACACAACACCATGCTGTGGGGGAAAACTACCTGACTACAGAGGGTGATCAATAAGTGTCCAAAGCACCAAGACTGATAATGTTCTGTGCAGCTACAAAATAGATCCTTGCATTCTTCAGTTGTTATGCGACTGACTTTGGCACACCGAGATATGTAGTGTCAGGGAAAGGCACCCTCAGACTTCTGTGCAACAAAACCACAAATGTACAGATTTGTTTTTTCTTTCTGGTCACAGTATTTTGAAGTCAAAGATATTTATAAATAAACCTCTTTTAGTCTGGAAAGGAAATAGATGCAGCTATGAAATAATTATTACAGCTATAGTAAGAATTCTGAGCCTTATGAAGGAATTCTTCAAAGGCTCCATATTAACAAAAGAAAAAAAAAAACCTTTTCATCTATTTCTCTTTGCTTTTGTAAGTTTTATGAGAATCTAGTTGGGTTTCATTATGGGAAGCTGTTTTTGGATGTTAATTCTCTGCTCATCTGTCTCCCCAAGCCCCTCAGACATTAATTAAGCTTTTATAGCCATTCAAACTAACATCTAAACATTCCAACTCGGAGCAGCTTAAGTACAGCCTGAGGCTGTATCTGGCCCAAATCCACCAGAATGGCTCTATGCCTAATCCTCTGTTCCAGCTATTGACTGTTCTTGACCCCTTTTTCTTTTGCTTTTATCATCTGTTATCTTAAGGGGGCTTATTCTGCCCTGGTCCAATTTTGTACGCTGGCATAACAAATTATTATTTTTTCTGTACTCCACGTTCCTGTGGCCAGCTAGTATTCTTCCCAGTAGCACTTTCAGAGACTTGCAATATCTTGATAGTTTGACTTTATCAAAGTTACACAATGGGTGATGGTAGCTATTTGAGCTTGCGGTTCCAGATGGCATGGGATCAATAGATGGGATGTGACTCACGGCTAAGGAGATATTTGGCCTTTGAAGCGCAATGTTGCAGCTCCTTAGTAAGTGTTCCAAGCCTTATTGTTTTGAAGGGAACTGCATGCTGATATTTGGTGAGGGAGGCATGCAAACCATCGAAGCTAAAGAACATTTGGGCTGAGGTTTGCTGTTTGAGTCTTAAGTTTGTCACTGTCTCCCACTACATTTTATGCTTCAAGCATCTAGATGTGCTATGACTTGTACAGATGTCTCAGCTCCCATTAGTGTCAGTGGAGTTTGAGAGAGTGATTCAGTGACTTTTGGGTGAGACAAACAGATATTCAGACACCACTGACAATGGGAACTACATTTCCATCACGTATATTTGGATCTTAGACAAGCAACATATACCTGAGGACACCTATATTGCAGACAGGTAAAATTAAATCAGCTCTTTTGCATGCAGATATAAAAGTCAACCTACACATGACAGTTGCATGAAAAATATTCTTTAATTGAGAATTGAGAAAATATTTTCCAGTGCATGGAGGATCCCTCAACTATTTGGGTAATGTTTTGTAGACATATGGTTAGCCCTCATTTTTTTGCCAGTTGAACATTATGGAGCTCTTCAGATTTAGTAATTCATTCACAAAAATATATAACAACAAAATAATATTGCTCTCTGGGAAAAAACCCAGTTTTATTAGTAAGTAAATCAGGTTTGTGATAGAAAGCATACTGCTTCATGTGAAAAGAAACTACTGCCTCTGGCCACCAGTGGATTCCAAAAGGAATAGTGAGATGCCTGTGATACCCTTAGGAGTTGTTACCTCGAGAGTATTTCATATTTTAGTAAGGATTTAAAAAAAGGATTTTTCCATGCACATTGCTTTATTTTTGTCTAATTTTCTAAATCTTGGTTTTGTGTGTAGCAGAAATGTCCCTTGTTTAGATGTTCCTCTTTAAAAAAGAAAAACAAAAAATCTGCTTTCCTTACTTGTCAAAGTGTTTTTTAAACTGTAAAGTAATAGATGACAGTATCTGTGATGCTAGATTTCTGAGGAGGACATAAGCTCTTAGCAATATTTAGCAGTTAGCTTTGGCAGTGGAACTTGAGGCAGCTGTACTAAAAGGTCTGGCATCCCCAAACGGTGGGATGACTCCAGGACAGTGAGAGGGAAGCCAAAGGAAGAACAAGTTCCTGTGCCTGAAGTTCCATACCTCTTAACTTTGACAGGAGGACAAGTAAGAGCTCACCCAGAATTGTAACAATTATGTTTAAAGATATATTAATGATTGTAGCATTAAATCAAATTAAGCAAAGTCTTAAGTATTCAGCAGTTAAGGAGATTTAAGAATACTGATTGAAAATTTGAAACCTGAATTCAAGTGGCTCACTTTGTCTCAGACATTTAAAATCAGTTAAAAAGCCAACCAGCAGTTAACAAACAGACTGTAGTCCATACCACAGGAATGAAACTTTGTTATAGTTAACAATGGTAATTATGATTGCTCTTCCGGTGTGTAACTATGCAATCACTACACTTCATTAATCACATTCAATAAAGAGGTAGTGCTATTTACTAGTACAGGCTGGGAAACTTTAACAGTTCCAGTCTTCAGAGATTATTTGTATCCCCGAAAGCGCTATTACCCTTTTTTACTCCAGGCTCTTACCAAAGCACGAAACTTCATATTTAATGTTTTGTAGTTACATTACTATTTACTAGATGTATCAAACAAACTCTCCAGTATTTTTTAGTACCCAATATTGCAAACTGTTTGTACATAAAGCTAATCGTTATGATTATGTTTATTGCTCATTCTACCTTCAGTAAAACTTACAGAAATTAGGAGAGAACGACTTTGTGTGAAACTTACTGGCCAAAAGCTACAGGCAGCACTACTTAAAAAGCTTGTTACTGAATCCTATTTTCCAATCAAGAGCAGGACGTTAAATTTGCACTGAAGCATAAAGAACTGATTATTTATATTAGTCTTCTGTTTAGAAGAGGAGGGAAGTCAAATAGTGTGTATCTACAAAATGCAATTTTTATGAGGATTCAGCATTAATTCTGGATCCTGCCACTCTGTCATTTTGATATATTAAAAAATGTGTTAGATAAGTCTGGCAGTTGCCAAAGCAAATTAATTAAGAAATAAAACTATAATATTTTACTTGTTTCTGGTAAAATAGCATGAAGTTATAAAGGGAATGCTGAAAGAATTTCTCCTCCTCCCTAATCCTCATTAATTTTTGTGAAGATTAATGATGAAAGATCTAACGGAGCCTCATTAGGTGCCAAAAGAAATGGCATACATGTTAACATCCCTCTAGGAGCCATGGCTATGACTCCAGGAAATTAATTTATAATTCATTCTAATATGGTTAAGACTTCTCAGCGTTTCTTCCTGGATGTTACAAGACAGCCTCTAAATATCAGAACTTGCAAAAACTATACAATAAATAAGATCAAGCTGTTCCTTGCACCAGAGAACTAGTATAGAAGCTGGCTTTTTTTTCTGTGCTTTCTTCTGCCATCTTCATCTTGCTTAAAATACACAGTAAGAGCTCTGCCAATTGGGATGTAAAATGCCTTCTTGATTGTAGCATATAATTAAAACTTCCCTTTCTGCTTTTTTTTTCCCACATCAGTTTATAAAGGATCTACTTGAATTTGAGGCAAAAAAAGACATCTGACTTCATGGCTTTATGTGGGCTGAAGCTAGTTATATTCCTTTTTTTAATATATATTTGCATTGAGTTAAGCCTAAAATAATGAACACTCCTAACCCACTGGAATATATTCCTCCATGCTGAGAGGTGAAATAAATTCTGCCATGATCACTGAAAAAATGCCAGAACCATTATTACACGTTGTGCTACTTTGGCTTGTTACCGAATATATTATAGTCCTACAGAAAAAGCAGCTCTTAGATATGAAAAAGGTCAGCCTTCCCAAACTCTCTTCTTTCAGGTCCTATTTGTGGCTTTAACTAAAATAATAAAGCAGATAAAGACCACAATAACTACTACTACTACTACTACTACTACTGCTACTACTACTGCAGCATGTTGTATGCAAGAGATAGTTTGTAAGAAAACCCTGCCTATTTTCCTAGAGTGTGCCAGAACTACAGGTTTTAAAGCTCTGAAAATGTTTTTGCTGGGTTAACATCTTCATCACAGCCATACATTTACACAGTGTCCTTGCTAAGAATCACAACGGCGCTTTACAAAGAAGCTCATTAAAATGATCAGTCTTTAAGAACTGTTAAAAGGAACAGCAACCATATTTATTTGTTGTAGTTTTAAATGCTAGAAGAGACTGGCCAGTTTTAAAATAATGGTGGAAAGTTTAAAACCAAAATGGTGTGATTAGAAAATGCCTTAAGGTCATAAGGAGGACAAATAAAGCACCTATTTGATTCTGGTGGCCAAAGAAAGTTGTAAAACATGGATGGTGAGAGGTGATGAGGTAAACTGGAATACAGCTGTCCTTGCATTTGTGTGTGAACAAGTGGGTGGCAGGGACGGAGAGGACCCCTTCGCTGGCCATCATGCTACACCAGAAATGGAACACTCCTTGTGCTCAGCTGTCGCTCAGCATGTGGAGTATTTGAGAGGGATCTGGTTTATTCTAAATTAATTTCCCAGAGTAAAATAAAAGGAAATGAGAAGGTTTTACAGTCTGTTTCAAAGCTGGTTGTGCTTCAAATCTGTCAAGCCTTGGTGAGCATTGATCTGGACCGGATTAATTTCGTTGCTTGGAAAAAGCTGGATGTTTTGCCAAGTGATAAACTAGATCTTTCAACAGCCTTTCTAAACTGATGGAATTGCGATTAGAGCCTCTCAGAATATCAAGGCTGACTCCTCTGCCTCAAACGTACTGTACCCACATCTTCCACCACCTCCATGGTGCAGCAGCAGCTTACCCCAAGCAGGACATACTTTTGAAAGAGAAAGAGAAGAGAGGTCTGTTGGGCAGCATTGTGTATGGCTCTTGAAGAGCGATGAACATGTCAAACCCTAACTGAGCTCTGAAAATGGCCAGGATGGGCCTGTTCAGCATTCCAGCAAGTGGCACCTGGCAGTGGTCCCTGAGGGACCATACACCCCAGAGCGAGCTCAGGACCTCCCCTGACACTCCACAGCTGCAACAGCTGAGAGGTTTAGGAGCCGACCATAACAAACCCATACACATCCCAGTAGCTCCCTTTGCCCTGAAGGAAATAACTTTTTTGAGACAGGGTAAAATTTCTGTTCCTTTACCAACTTTTTACTCTTATGTGGAGTTGCTGGTAACAGCAGTGTTACTGATTGCTAAATAAGCACATGTAAAACAGCCAGCTGAATACTCTCTTAAACTGGAGCACTTGCAACAGCTACATGGTGTTGCCAGGCAGCTGCCAGGTGCCGGGCCATGCAAGGACATAAATTTCTAAAGAGCAAAGTGGTTTCACTTCTACGTTGGTCATTTTGTTCACTGGTAACATCAAAAAGCAGCCAAGCTGTGCAGGAGCTTCGCCCCCTCAGTGGCAGAGCTCCCCCAGCCTGGCGACATGCAGAGATCGAGCCGCATCCGCAACTCCAGCCCCATGGAAACAGACATTCCTCACTGTCACAAAATGAAACTATGGTTAAAAGGAAAAAAATACTGTTTGCCACATGGAGAGGTGAGGAATAAAGGATAAAGAGAGGGAAAAAAATAAAAGAGATTACTTTCTTCCCAAGCAGTGAGGTAAAATAAATGACCGCAGATCCATCTCTCTAGAGCAGCACCACTTGGAAGTGATTGCAGATAGACTTCCCTGCTGCTGCATGCCATGCCGTGCCGTACTGTGCCCTGCCGTGCTGTGCCATGCCATGCCATGCCATGCCATGCCATTCCTTCGTGGACCAATCAGCGAGCAGGCTGCAGCATGTATTTCAGCACCATGTGGCCATATTTCCCTTGCACAGGAAGGGAACAGGGCTTGGACATGCTTGGGAGTTTCCAAGATGTGGAGTCAGCAGGTAGTCAGAGTATTTTGTAGGAAAGTCTCCCTGACTGGCAGCAGAGATATAGCAAATTAACCCCAACTAATTGCAAGCACACAGCTTAAAAAATCTGGGACTGAGGCAACAACAAAACACACCAGTCTTTATTTCAGTCTGTGCCAGGAGGAAAACACTATAAGCTATACTGAACGATCGTAATTTTAAGCACCTCCTGAATTTTTAAAAACTCCTCTGGCTCCCATCTTGAAGGACATGTTAAGTGGTAAGATTTTCTGAGCTCTTTATAGATTGCCACGTACGGTAAACCTTTAAATAACCGAGTGTCTCAAGCACATGGAATCACTTTGTTTTGCAGAGGCTTGGGGCTTTACCAAACGTATTCCTCCATCAGGTAGGGGGGCAGTTTATAAAAGCTAACACACTTTTTAAAAAGATTTGAAGTGACAGCTTTTTGCATGCCCATTACCCAACAGGTCTGACCACTCTTTAAAAAATGCAGTGAGACTGACAGACTGTGTGTGGCAGGGAGGAGAACGAGCAGGGAAAGCCTGGAGAGCTTTATTACCAGTTCCATCCTACCTTTGCTTACCTGGCTTTCCTCTGCAAACAAGGGATGATTTCCTTCTAATCTATCACCACATTTTCAAAGGATTTATTGTCTACTTGAAATGTGACTGCACAAAAATGTCAAGTTTTGCTGAACAAATTCACTCTCTGTGTGGATCCAGTCACATCTGCTAACCACAGTGATGAAGCATTAGCTAGTTCTCAGCTGAAATGTTCTGGCCTTCGTCCAAAGTATTTTGGTTTTCAGCCTAAAACCAGTAATGTTCAGTTCTAGTATGTAGTTTTTAAATAAAAATAAGACAACCTCCCCTCCCCCCCTTTTTTGTAATGAAAGCAAACACTTTTGGCTCTCCATTTTTAATCAGTACCAAATATGATTTTTTGTCAGAAGGTGCTTTCTGTAGAAAATTTTATGAAACTTACCACGTATCAGCTCCACTTACAGCCAGCGAAGCAGTGCAAGCTATTAAAGGTATTAAAAGTAAATTTTTTTTCTGTTGTGAATTTTGGCATTAGTTACTACTGCATGTAAGTAGTCTTCAGGTGAATAGCATGAGGGATGGGAAGAAGTGTTAGAGGCTGAGAGGGAGAGTTGGCACTTACCACAGGGAAGAGCTTTAATAGGGGATTGCCATCTTGGGCACCAGGATGATCTTGTGAGGAGGCAGCATTTGTACTGCAGAAGTTGTTGCATGGCTCGTTACTTCCGTAGCAGCAATTAAGGCCTAGAAGGAATGGGAAAAGTCCAACAGCCTGTTTATTGCCTACCTGTCTGGGTGCCTGTCTTTTAGGGTGTTACAATAATCACTTGTCTCTGCACATTCATCCTGTCTTGGGTAGCAAGGTTTTCCTGTAGGAATGATAAGGAATGTTTCCCATAAATTTCACAATTTCTACTTTGGCATTTCAATATGCCTAAGAAGATTTTTTCATCAACTCTGATGAGCATAAGTTTGAATGTTAGCATTTCCCTTGCACACAGACACATCTCCTCCTAATCGCCACACTATTTGGGAAGGGGGAAACAAGTAGGAGAGAGTTCCTTACATGACAACAGATCTTGGCACTGGTGCTTAGAGGAAGATTTATGTGTTTTCACAAGACCTCTTAATAGCCTGCAGATTTGAAGAAGAGGAACAGAGAAGACAATAGCGTCTTTTGCAGAGAAAGAAACATTGTCCTTTTCTGTCTAAGAAGGATCTCACAAACAACAACCAACATAGCATTTTCTGCTTCCAGTCCATATCTTATCAGCTTGGCAGATTGCAGATTGCCCGCAGACATCCTGTCTGGACACACCAGGGAACATGGTAATCGTCTTATTGCATTCAAGCACGCAGTATCTTGAAGTGTGTAGCTCTGACTGTGCTGGAGGTCAGGCTCAGAGGCTTGCTGGCAGAACAGCAGGTAAACTGAACAGCCCTACAACTGCCATATATGTACAGTATGGATGCCTTCATTATTGCAAAATAGGAGATCCTGCATTCTTGCACTGAATCTTGGGAGGGCTAGCAGGTATATCTGCTACTTATGGAAGGCAGAGAAGTAAAACTCAGATACAATGACATAAAAAAATACAGAGAGGATACCAGCAAGAGAAAATTTATGTTAAGAAATAAGGAATACAGAAAAACAAAGTGCTGGCTTGCCAGAGAGAGGGAACTGTGATTAAGCAAAGAAGATAGGTACGAAGGGTATGTACAAGTTAATTTAAAGGTATACTATATTGGTATACTGCTTCCCAGCCACAGAAGTTCTGCCACAAGTAGCAGTTCAAGGCGGAGGAGAGTTCAGACACACTCTTGTTCAGCTGCTGACATGATGAGGGCTCACAGCATTATTACCCTTCCTTAGGAGAAACCTGGATCATAACAGTGCAGGGGAGATACAGAGCTGGCTTTTGGGTACACTTTCTTTCTGAATCCCCTTTGGAAAGCTAAGAACAGGTAGATTGGAATATCTGAAAAATATGTTTCTAATACAGTTTAGTGATTTGAAGTTTTAAGGTCGCTGATGATGTGGACACAAAATTTTGTAAGCAACTCTGACAGTTTTTTAAGCAATTCTGTGTCATTGGAAAAATACACTAGTAATTTATATAGTTTGCTCTAGCAAATAAGGCTCAAGAAAGGATTCCACAACACAATTCGTTAAATTGTCATTATGAAATTTGAGAACATTTTCATTCTTCCATCTAGCATTTATTTCACACTATAAAACTAGCTTATGTTCCTCTGATGTGTTTTGCATACTAGAGACATCATATTGCAAGTGTATATTTCTTAAAAATATGAATGCGTTTCTGACTTTTGGAGTATTCACAGCTCTGTGATTCAAGCTTCTGCCAAATTTCTAGCCATCTAGCAGTTTTAGTTGGTTGACTTTAAAACCAAGTGGGACCATGGATTTGTCATTGGCATCAGTAGCAGCATGGTCAGTCAGACCTTGGATTAACATAGAACAGAATGCTCATTTGTAAACTGATGCGGACTGTCTTTCATTTGACTTTGGATCAGACCTCTGTGGAAAAATGAATTCATCAAGTGAAAGAAATTCAACATTATAGTAAAGTCATTTGCTCACCAGCTGTTAAAAATAAATAGCTATACAAATGATGTGCCATAAACTAAGACTACCGTTATGCATAAGAATGTGTCTTTCTCTTTGATGATTGTTCTCTGTTTCATGATAAGGTGGTGAATGTGCATGTCCTTAGGAAGCCTTTATCATTGTTGGTGACATTCGTTAATTGTGCTTTTATGCGGTGGTGGTACAACCCAAAATGCTTTTAGGTCTCCAGTAAAAGGTAACTGTCATTCTTCTTCCAGTAATATTCCCAACCTGAACAAGAGGCAAGTAGTTGTATGCAGCACTCCCACCACCTCCCAGGGAAACAAGTTTTTATCACATTCCATCCAAAGCACACATAAGCTAATGAAAAATGTGAAATAAGCTGAATGGCATCCAAGTGGAAACCTGAATTGTCTTGTCTTGAGATGGAAAGTTTTAAGTGAGATAAAAATAATAGTGCTGACCACTTACTTCGTGTCTTTGATGAAATTCCTTGAAAGAAATCTTTATATATTTTACCTTTGTGAGATATAGCAGGTGAGTACATATTTCCATTTTGTGGAGAACCAGACTGAAACACACTGAAGTCAGGAATTATCCAGCTATGTAGTGAAGCACTTGTGCAGAGGTGTGACTGGAGACAAGACTCCCTTTGCTCTGATTCAATAAGCACTATTCTCCTTCATCTCACTCAGTTTCCAGTAAGAAGTTGTTCAGTAAAGTGACTAAAGTGACTTACGGAGCCTTCTGTTTGAATTATTTGACAGTCATCTTTGATATTTAAGGTGTGATATGTAAATCTTCACGATTTTTATTCGTATGCAAAATACAAAGCAGCACAGCTGAAAAAGAGAAATTTTAAACGAAAAACATCCCACTTCGCAATATTCAAGCACATATTGATTTTCTTCCTTAAATCTTTGACTGCAAAAACTTTTCTATGTCAAGAGCTGAAGGAAGATAGAAAAAGAGACATTAATCACTGAGTGTTATATACAGACCTAAATTTCAGCAAGGCCCTTGTTAAACGCCACTTGATTTCAAGTTTCTGCTTACCTTATCATATGTACTAGGAGAAATGCAGGGGAACAAATTAAATAGGAAGCTGAACAACTTAGCAAATGGGAAGCATCCATACGAGAAGCTGTGTCATACTGAATAGAAATATTAAGTGGAATCCCATAGATTGCTGGTCAGCGCTTGTACCTCTGAGGCATGCAATAGATCCCAGGAAAGGCATGAACTGTGAACTGGTTCATCCTGAGAACAGCACAGAAACGAGAAAACTAATGAGCTTCAGGTGAAATGTGAAGGGATTTCAGATGTATAATTAGTTTGACATAAGACTACTGTCATTTCACTCTGACAGATTGGAAGCAATAAAAAACTACTAGTGCAATAGAAAAGGCGTTCAAACAGAAAGCAAAGCATTACATGAAAAACCTGGCAATGGAGTATGTGACATTTCTACTTGGGAGAAAAAAAATAAAGAAACTTGGATTTCTTCTCTCTCCTGTTCAAAGCAGTAGTTGTTTGTGAAGCCAAAATGGAGAATCTTGGCTTCACAGGCTTTCAAGCTGATGCCAGGCTGTAATGATCTATGCTTACTGTATGTACACACAGTATTAAGAGAAGGCAATGTTATTCAAATGAGCCTGTGGTTTACTAGATGAATTTAATTATTTCTGGTTTGTTTTTTCCCCTAGGGGCTAGGTTTTGATGGAAGAAATTCAATATTAGTACTTAGATGACTTGCAGTATACAAGCAACACTGCTGAGAGAGTACCAAAAGTGGTGTTCAAATATAGCTCAGTGAAGTCAGTAAGGACAATGAGGTTACATCTGTTATTCACAACCTTCAGTGGAGAAAACTAGGTTGCACATAAACTGAATATATAGGAAAAAGAAGATGCTGAGATCAAACATGGGTACAACTTTCAGTGGAGACCTACAGCCTAAGAGCAGATTTTCTCCACAATAATTTCTCACAATAAAGGAAGTTCACAATCTCAGTTAAGTCTATAATTCAAAACTTCTCACTTCTAAGGTGCCCACACCAGCTGTTT
>NW_010312593.1:34549-41502 GCF_000700745.2 Antrostomus carolinensis
GTAGACTGCTTTCCTGCATCCCCCATTAAATCTCTTCAAATTGCTAACTGCTTCTGAAAACCAGCCCTATCAACAAAGATCAGAGGGAGATATTTTTTGGTTTAACAGTGTTAGACAGTGATTCAAAGATAAGTAAGACCTTGTACAGTCATGAATCCCAGGTTAAAAAAAGCTAAAACATTTTCATGTTTAATGGAAGGAAAAAGCAATATTTTTATAGTTGAGGTCCGGCAAATGAGCGCTACTTAAGCTAAAGAGTATTGAGGTCAGTGCTCACGTAGATTTGCAATAGTACTTTTCTACCGGTACATGTAGTTTTTAGTAATTAAAAAAAGGTTATGTTTCAGCTGCTGCTTTGCCTGAATAGCGTCCCAGGCAAGCACAGGAATGAGTGGAAGAAGGAGGTGTGCAGCAGAGGGCTTTTAGTGCTGGTGTGAGATGGCCTAGCTAATGTGCGTGTGCTTGTGTGGTTACCCAAAATAGTAATCAACCCAACTAAGCTAATAAGAAAATGTTCTACTGAAGAGTTAGAGTGTTAGAGAAGAGAAATGTGCAAAAAAGGTTCCCTCCTTCCTCCGCAGAAGGTGCTGCCACATACAGATGCATGAGAGAAAACGCTTACATTGGTTGCTGTGGGATGGGAAGGAGATGGAGGAGATAAATTAAGAAATGCATCTCTCATCCTCTGCCATGTTTTGTTATAATGGAGCATCTTCACATTTGGAGGACCCTTTGCGATTGAGCCACCAACCAAAAAACCATGTGGAAGAAGAAGCACTGGCCAGTGAAGACCAGCTTGTGACTAGTACATGTCCCCTGTGCCACCATGTCACTGGGCCTGATGAAGAAGTGCTTGTTGCTCTCTCAGTCACCTTGTAGATGGCTCTGGGAATGGTCAGTAAGTCCACCACCCATACTTAGGATCACCTCCCTCATAAAAAAGGTGTGTCATTTTCCAACATTGTCTTTATACATAAAAAAACCCCAAAATACCAAAACCAAAAAAAAAAACCCCATAAGAAGCAAAAATGGTATTAAAATGAAAGACTTGAAATTAACCACTTCATAAAAATGCAGATACAGAAAAGTTAAACACTTGTCTAAAATGTATTTTGCTATCCATGATTTCTGTCTGACTTTGACTCTGGTTAGTAGATTGACCTGTCAAACTGACTATCAAAATACCTTACTACAGCTTTGCAGCATGGGAAGCATCTCCATTAACAAATCTGTCCTGAAATTTGCCTTCTCTGGAGTTAAGACTGACTTGGAAGTGAAGTTTCTCCTTCGCCTTACTCAGTTTTTGCTTGCAAGTACATTGGTCTATGGGACTTTTCATAAACCCTTGCAAGTAATTTAATCAGTGTAATTGTTCAACTCATCACTGCCTTTCCTCATGTTCTTCTTTGTCTGATATGGTTTCTCTTTTGTTACTTCATGATGCTTTTGGAATCTCCCCTCCAGCTGGGAGGACATCACTTGTCTGGATATCTTAGTTGCTACAAACCCCATTGTATTTACAAACCAGAAATATGTCTTTTCCTGGCAGACAGAAGGACAGTGTTGAGTTATGTCACTCTAAATATGCATGAGTTTAAAAATATGATTTTTAATGCCATATAACTTCCACAGTAGGCATTATTCTGGCATCTGAATGAAAATGATGAATATGGCTCATAGTCCTTGATAGAAATTAAGTATAATCATAAATAAATAAGGTCAGGGTATTGCTATGTGTGGATCAGGTGATTTTTAGCTACGGTTTGTTGGGTTACTGGAACTCCAAAGTGTAATTTCTATGCTTGACACCTTTAGACCAATTACTTTTTGTAAGAAGTGCTTGCAATTTGACTGGGTTGTTCATTAGCCATTTTCAAAAGAAGAATGATGCACGTCACTGCTGATGTAACATGTCCATGCTCAGGCTCTGTGCACAGCAGTCAACAAGGTGTGAGCCTATGTGACGGTCCTACAGCACAAGAAATGGACATTCACCTCCTCAGTGACACGGCTCTGGATCCACGTTTCAGGTGCCACAGCAGTTCAGTCCCTGGAAGGAGCTAGTAGCCACTGAAAAGGACAGACAGTGACTCGCCCTAGCTTTATTGTGAACAGACCTGCCTTCTCAGTCATTGGGAAACCATCTGTGAGCTGCTTAACCTTGATCATAATCTGTTTCTCCCTGTTGCTGAGGCAACTTTGTGCCAAAATATGTTGGTGTGGATATAAATCTTCTGGTGGGATGTGACTTCTTGGGTCACAGTCCCAGCTCGCTTACAGTGGGGTGTCAGTTTCTGTTTGTTCAAGGCAGTAAGGAATGTGTTGAAGTTAATTATTACTTGGGATTTCTGTACATCTAAATCTCTACAACAGAAAAACATTGTTAAACACTTCACGCAGCACTGAGGCATCTCCCATTTTCCATTACAGAACCCAGACTGATTCTACCATGCATATGCACAATGTATCTAATGTATCTAATGCAATGTATCTAATTCTGCACGAGATTATGTTATAGGATTGGAAAAGGTTGGAAAAATAAAATTTAAATTTTTCTCCTGATTTCACATTTCCCAGTAAATAAGGAATGTGTGGATGTGTGTAGCAATAACACTTGTTGCAACTCCAGAGTGCACCTGAAAATCAGTTTGCTTGTTTTACTAATCCATTTCCTTTTTTAAAGATGATAAATAGCAGCATATGAAGAATTTTCATAAGAATGTCAAATGCTTTATATAGCTTTGTTGATAAAACATTACTGCAGAAAAAATACTTGATTTAATGCAAACATAAGTAAACACACTCAAACACAAGCTGAATGTTCAATAAACACACTGCAAGTCCAAACGAACCACAGATACAAAATTAGCTCCACCACTGTTCTCCTCCATCTCTGCCCACTCTTGTTAGTGAGCCTGGGATGTGCCCACAACCCCAGTGTTGCCAGTCTTTCCACAGTTACTCATCCTTGTCTTTTCCACATCGCAGTTACTTTCACTAATGGCCAGGGCTGGAGAAGAGCTTGGAAGGAGAGGATGAGCCCACTTTGCAAATGAGAAACACTATATGAAAAGTTTTGTCAGAGGTTGTAAATACAATAAGCAATGGGAATAGGACTCTTGCTGAACGCAGTCAACATCATGGTCTACCTGAAATATCAGATTATGCCCAAACTCAGTGTGTGGGTCTTAATGTGTTGGGGTCTGGGGGGGAGGGGGACTATTGGGCTTTTAAAAAAAATTATATTCTACTATCCTATTGCCAGAGCATGTTTTTTCACGCAATTGCTGATAAGACCATCCTTTCTGACACGTGGAAGGTTTTCTTCAAAAAACTTATTTCCAAACCTCTGAAAGTCCAGATTCAGTCACACTGGCAAGCATAATTTTAGGGAGTGATGCATCAGGACAGCAAGGTTTGGTACTGGCAGCTCGGTAGAGCAGTGTAACACCAAAGACCAGTTTACATCTCGCTTTCATGCAATTTTAATACAGTGCCTCAGGAGAAGCTCTGAGACACAGACCTTCACTTGAAGTATGAAGTTCAGAGTTCCTCCTCCAGCTCCAGCTCTTCGTCATTGTACACAAAGTATTGCCATCTGCAGAACCACACACTGAATAGTTTAGATAGATAGAAAATGGTAAAGACAGCAGTTTGAGGTCCACCTGATTCAGTGTAGACATCTGACTCCCAGCTTATCACTCTGGGTTTCTTTTGTAGTAGTAGAGAGAACTGAACACTTCTAGGTATTATTCATCTTATCTGTAAGGCAGCCGGCTGAATTAGGTCAGATTTATCACATCCTAGAAGCCACTGTGGAAGCAAGTGGTGGGTGACTAGCATAGACAGCCAACTGCACCATAGACCTCTGATGTTAGCTGAAATGAGTCCTATTTATGAGGGATGCCAAGATCAATGAAGCTATAGAAGAAATATATATATATTTCTTACCCTTAAATAGGGTTTTTAATATTTCTATTTTTTTCCAAACTGAATTTGCCCATCATGCTACTTAGTAATTATCCTATGGTATTGTCATCATACATGACCTACTGATTACTGAAATAGAAACTTCTATGTATTGAAATGCCATTAGACCTGATTCACTGACATGACATGCAAAGTTCTAATTTTTTAATAATTTCCATAAAGCAATATTTAATCTTCTTTCTAGCAGCACAGTCAATTTGGCAACTTATCAGCAATATTCTATGTATTCATTTATTTAGTAACCGTGCCTTCGGCTTTACAAAATGGTATTGACACCTTATCCTTAGAAACCATGCTGCAGCCAGTGGAGTGAAACTGGTGTAGAGTGAAAATAACTGCTTGGCTCCACTGTAATGTAACCAGCCATAGGAACTGGGATGGAGTTTCACCTTACTTCAGTTTAGGATGGTTATCCCTACTTTTATGATGGGATTCATTGAACTCAAACATATCTCTATGAAGCTGAGATGCATTACATCCTATAGGTGCCTTATTCTGTTCTTTGATGATTTTGGAGCCTTGTGTGAGGGGGTTAAAAGTCTGCAATTGGTAAAATGAGTCCTCTTCTTCCAGCTTAAATGCGAAAATGTTGGAAATGACATTTAAGGAGGAATTCATTTTGTTGCGAGTTCTAAGAACACAGTTATTGTGGGTTTTGTTGATCTTTGACCTTTTGTGGGTTGGTTTTTTTTTTTTTTTGAAATAGCATGACATCTTTTCCAAGGTTAAAGTTATAGACATGTTCATCTCAACAAAGTAAATCGTATTAAAACAAATCCGGTACTGGAATTACCAGTTACATAACCTATGAAACCCTTTATTAAGGACCAGTCCTCATAACTTCTAGAGTATATAAATCATTGTTGCTCTACTGTTTTCAATGTGTGTGCATCAATTCGTGCCAGATGAGCATCTGTCCCCAAATGTTCAGTACATGCTTCTCAAGATGTTATTAAGAGTGTAGTGAGAGGAAAGGATTATGTTAAATGCTGGTTTATTTCTGTATTGGTTTATTCACAAGACATGCAGTGAGAAAAGCAAATAAATTAACATATGTCCCTTTTTTTCCCCCCTCTCTAGTTCTTTCAGTGTTCCTCTTTCTGGGGTTTTAGAACAGGAAAGTCCAGAATGGGGAAACTGCTCTTGTTGACGGTTGGCTTCTGGGACCTGTCGCATTTTATATCATGTTATTTCTAAAAGGATATACTGAATTCCTTCAGAGTAATGAGTTTCAACTCAGTGTCTAATGGTACATTAATAACTTCAGCAGCTTGCCTTGCATAGCGTGGAAGAATAGCAAGGCTGCTATGCAGAACAGTAGAGAATCTGAAACATGAGTAAAGAAAAGATCCAGTTAAAACACAGGCAATGGGGAGAAAACATGAGAGTGTAAGTAAGTGATCAGGTTATCTAGCTTAATCGCACATGTGAGGAAACCATGTGGGGTAACTACCTTCATCATCCCTCAAACTACTCCACAAATATTACATGATTAACCTTTCAGATATGTAAGATTTCACCCCTGTTTTGGAGATGTGAAAATAAACACAGCCTAAATAGCTGCTCTAAAGCCTGTTGAATTAGTGGGAAATCTCCAAAAAGTACTTACTGAGTTTGAGATAAAAACTTGTATTTTCAAAAGTGGCTGCTGATTACAGAAGTCTAACTAGTGATAGCTTGTACCTGAGCTTTAGAGAAAAGGATTGTCTGTAGCTATTCCTTCAGGATGATGCTCACTTTGAAAATACAGCCCTGTGTGTCTCAGGCTAAATACTGAATATCAGTAGCTATTGAAGAATTGTCTCTCCAAGCTCTGTTAGTAATTTGCCCATCACCAGAAATCATTTTTTTTTCAGCGCTAGGATCTGAATTCAACCCTATATTCACAACATACTGCACCTGGAGTTTTTCACTACCCTGGAGTTTTTTACTCACGTATTCAAACCAACCATGTGAAAACAGCAATTACACTTGTGATAGGTCTGCTTAGCCCAAGTCAGAGCTTACCTTAGGAAAAAATCCTGTCTGCTCTTTGCACAGGCGTAGATGTTCACCTCTCTTGTGATTCCAAGTGAAAGGCCAAAACATAAATGTGCAAACAGGCCACAGCATCCTGTTGGCCTGTAACAGAAACTGAAGACACAAGCATTTCAACAAGGCTGGTGCTGGGTTGTGCTCAGCTTCTGTCCTGAAAGTTAAGACTAAAGTCCTCCATTGGCACTTTTTAATGGCAAGATTCAGAATGGTCTCAATTTCTTTTTTCCATTGTGTGAAAATATGAGATGGGTAACAGAATAAAAACCCAGAATGTTGTCAGTTTTGCATTTGTGACAAGCCTCTGGAGCCCTGGTGTGCATTTTCCAGGTGTGCCCTCCATTCACTGCAGCCACTGCACTCCCTTCTCTCTTACAATGTCTTGGTCTTCTTGGGGTCTGCAATGAAACGTCCTTGACCTTAGTCATTAGAGTTTAGTTGAAATGATCTTTGCTAATCATTATCTTCAGTAATGCTAGCAGTGTTTATGATCCAGCTGTCTGCAATTCTATTCTGGAGGCGTTTTTTTTCTTGTTGGGAGAGACCACACTTCCTTGTAGTTTGGTTCGGCCAAGGTGAGAGCTTTGGGAGAGCTGATGGGTCTAGTTTGGTAGAAATGAAAGTCCCATGTAACTAACTGCTTTCAACATATCCATTTCCATGGTGGCTGCCTTTTATTTGAAGACCCACATCACTGGTACTCAGCTCAATGACCAGATCCATCAGTTTTACCCCCTCATTTTGCTCTTCTTCATCTACTTGGGCACAGCAGCTCCTGTTGTCTACCGCAGTCTAGGGGTAAGGCCTGGTGTGTGCTCACGCAGCGTCCCATGAGGCTGTCACCTCAGCTTCACTGTGCTGTCTGTCCTTACTCCTTCCTCAAATGAAGCTGTGCTCGGTGCTGCACTCCTGGAGTAGGGGTATCGAGG
>NW_010312593.1:41538-54385 GCF_000700745.2 Antrostomus carolinensis
CTTTGATGTGCTCAGCTGTCATCAGATTTACACAGCTGAAGGTTTTCTTCATGCTGGATTGCTGGGGAATAATTTGTTATTCCTTCAGCAACTGTTTTACCACAGTTGTGTTTACAGTGCAGTGCAGATTGGTAAGGAAAAGTCTCTTTACATAAAGAAATTGTATTTCTCGCAGCTGTTTGTCAGATGGTTAAGTTCTCAAGGTGTAAGATCTTTAAAAAGGCCCGCTTTCCAAAAACTAGAGGCTGAAAATCCTCTGAAAATCAGAAGTCTTCAGCTGGGCACAGGAAAATTGAGGCACTGAAAATGATTATACTGTTGCTTTTGAACACCTACCTTGTCAGGTTCAGTGGACCAGTTTGTGCTGTTCATCCTGTGATATTTTGTTGACAAAGAGTTTTTCTCTTACTGACATTTTTTTTTACGTAAGTGGAAGAAAACATTATTTAATTACAAGCCCAAAAGTCATATTCTATTATATGAATCCCAGCAAAGGTAAGGAAAGCAAAGCACAACTCTGCCTGTCCTTCCTTACACCAGAAGACACCAACACATCATTAGTATTAGGCTCAAATCACATGCCACGCTTTCTGTATTTTACAACAGGCTGCATAAAAATACTTTTTTATATTTGTTAAGGTTAATCTCAAGGCTTGTTTCAAGGTAAAGCTACATAACATTTAAAAAAATTGTCATTAAATCATTACAGTGCAGACCATGGGACTGAAATTTTCATATTGATCTTCCCCTGTTAGCACCACTGACATGGACTGGCATGTGGGAACGTCACTGCAGTAGAAACCCCCCCTGTGTCCCCGGCCACTGGCCAGTGCTGGTGGTAGCTCTTAACTGACAGCAGTGTTAGTGGTTTAATAGCTGATCTGATGTGGAGAGCTGAACTGGGTGAAGCTGAGCCAGACAAATAGAGGAGGGCTGTATGCATGTATGCATGTGTGTAAAGGGAAGAGCAACAGAAGAGGCACAAATTTGCTGAGCAAGACTTCTGAGTCCCAGAAGTAGTTGTCTTCACCAGCTGCTTCAATCAACTTTAAATACAATGGACGTTTATGATAATCCATTGGGAATCTTCACTGTGATTCAGTGAGTAAGCTAATACAATTGTACTTCATATTTTAACATAATGAGAATATAAATATTTAAATATATGCATACTTTGCAAGGGCAATATGGTTTTAAATACTCACACTTCTGTGCCCTTAATGATAAGACATGTTTTGAAATTACTTAGTCAAACATTAAAATGGTTTGACCTTTAAATTAAACTAATCTAAGTAGCATTTCAACAAACGGTAACATGGACATCCTAGATAATTCATTGAAAAAGCCACGGAACTGCAGTGAACTGCAAAAAGTGAAGTAAGGAACTGTATACCTTCTTTCTCCAAAAGAATGCTAAACCTCTGAGAAACTTTAAGAATCTTTAGCTGTTTTAGCAGGTATGTATTTATCTGACAAGTAGGAAATGCATTTGAAAGATCCTGTAAGTTATGAAGCTAATTTCCTATTACACTATGTGATGTGTTTGTCTTTAAAGAATTAACTTGTATCTTAGATAAATTATTCAAGATTTCACTGTATTCTGTGTATGTTGGGTCACAGCATAGGAAATGTTTGTTTAAAGTGTGTATCACTGAATTTATACGTCAAAGACCCTGTCCAAAATTTAAGAGGGCTGGGAGTCAGTGTGCCTGGATTCTGCTTCCAGTTCCATCAGACACCTGTTCAGACAAACACGCATTAGGGTTTTGGGTTTTTTTTTTTTTGAGACCATCTTTTTTCAACTCTAAAATGGGTGTAAAACTAGAACTTACTGCATAGCAGCGTGGGAGGAGACTTAAATTTTGCATAATCCAAATCTTTAAGAATTGTGAAGCTTTGAACTCAGTTGGTCCCTTTCTACTTGAATCAAATTGCCTTTCCCTGTGGAACTGGACTGCAGCTGAAACAATCTTCTTTAGGTCTTTCAGTAATGTTTTTTGTGTGACTTATTTAATTTTTTTTTGCCTCTTTTAATCTTCCATAAATGAAACAAAATAAGATGAACTCAAAGATATCTGTATGTTTTCATTAATCACATGATCATAAGGTTTGCATATATTTTCTTTCTGCATTGTTTCCTTTTCATTACTCTTTGCCATCTTCATTTATCAAGGCAAGTTTTCAGTCTATGCTATAAATCATTTTGAATAGGGACCTTGTCTTTGCAGGTCTCCAGTGAAAAGGCTAGTGTATTCTCAGACACATTAAAATAAAAGACAGAATTCTGTTTCTCTATCAACCTAAAGTCCATCCTTCCTCCTCTCCTTGCACTTGAAGGCAGGTGGGCCACTGCTGTGAGGTCTGCTTGCCCTCTCATTCTGTATGCTGCAGGTTAATACAGGAACTGGGCAGACTGAAAAAAAGAGAGAATAGAAACAGGGATACAAAAAGGATAGCAAACACAGAACTACATTCATAAATATTTCCCTTTCCCCCCTTTCCCTTCTCCAAAGACAAGAAAACAAAAACTGAGACTGGAATAGATGATGCAGCTAGAATCCAAATCAGAACATTCCCAGGAGCAGCAGAGGGATGAACGCTTCAGCTCCACACACACGGGGAACCTGCTTGGGGTGATGCTGTTGTCCTTCATCTCCCAGAGGCTCTGGGTACTTTGCCTTTGAGGACTGTCGAGCTGCTACATGGAGCAAAGCAACCACTGCCAGTTTACTGGGGTGTAGCAACTCAATCCCTGCAGGAAGATTTTCCAAATAAATTAATGGAAAGATAAGATCATCTTACCGTATGTGGTCTTTCACATTTCAGTGGGGCTGAAGTGTAAACTGAATTTGCCAATTCATATTTTTTCAGTAAGGGTTGAGGGCACCCTAACCCCAAAGACTGTGTACAATGGGTACAGTTATTAAAGTTCATATGCACTGGAGTTATGCTCAGTGGGCTTAGAACTGTTCATTAAATGTTTTTCTTTTACAGTGTAATTCTGTGAGCACATTACGTCAGAACAAAGGATGCTTGGAATGAGTGGGCAGTTCTTGTGCAGGCTCTACAATAGAGCCATGAGTAAGAGGGAGAGCTCTCTATTATGCACATTCCTCTTAAAACATGAAGAAAGCTGGCAGGTCCTGCACAAACATAAGTAATAGCAGGGAGGGATTTGGAAGTTTAAAAAGAAAGGATGTATTCAGACTTAGTTGTTGTAATCTCAGTTCTTTGATTATCTGGATGAAGAGTGGCAGGGATAAAAAAGGGATACCCAGTGAATTAAATAAGAACTCTTGTATAGTCATCAAGCCCCTGTATTATTTGTTGCAGAACCATAATTCAATCATTAAAGGGCTAGGCTGAGCTTTTTCCAGTGAACCCAGCTATCCCCCTGAAAGTCAGTAATATACCTTCCTAAATGCTTGAGAAGAACCTACCCACAAAGCTTGATTAGACGTATGCTCCTTGATATAAGTGACTAAGTCTTCATCTCTGTCAAAGCCATTTATCTCTATAAACAACTTTGTTTCATTGAGTTCAGAATGGAGACAAGCAAAAAAAGCCAAACAAAAAAAACTCTAAAGAAAGTAGTATGTCTCATCATCTTCCTCGCAACAATTGAGCAGTGAGGGTCACGCCTGTGCACTGGGGTGTTATTCTGACTCTGTTTCTGACATGCTCTTCTCTGAATGCCCATCAAGCTGACTGTGAAGAGAGCTTGCAGGAGCTTAAACAGAGGAGTCAGCTTTTTAGAAAACAGTGCTTATGATTTCTGTGATTTAGCAGCAATAAACATCTCCCCTGTGCAGCTGCACAGTGCCGTCCCCAGAGCACCACTCTTGACTCATGAAGCGTCATAAGAACAGGCGTCCCTCCATGGACATGCTTGGAAGATGACTATCTCTGGCAGTGATGGCCTCAGCTGAATACGCTTTAGAAGTCAGTTAGTATTAAAGTGTGACAGAAAAGGCTCATAATGTCAAAAGACTTCAAAATCAGTGATTTGTACTGCTCATTTTTAAACTTTCAAATTACAGAAAGGCAGGTATTTCCTAATTTGAATCTCTTGGACAGACTTAACTATGTAACAGAAAAGCAGACTGTAGCCCTACCTTTTCTGATAAAGAAGGGAAAAAAAATCCACTAGCAGTCATAGTGGTTCATCAAACTTAACAGTCTGGTGTTTAACCCTGTACAGACAGTGTAAGCAGTGAATGATGCTTTTATTAACACTACAGTCAAAATCTCTTCCTAAACAAAGCACTTCCCTGGATCACAGCCACTCCTAAGAGATCTACAGATGTGTTTACATTAGCAATTTTGTTCAGATCAGGAGTGAGCTTGGGAAGCAAATAACCTGTCCCATTTACTGTACTTGCATTCTCAGCGTGAAGTGGTCTTGGAGTGCATGAACAGGGTGTCTCTTTGATGAAACCAGAAGATGAGGTCCAGCAAGGCACCTGCTATACACCAACCACTGGGCACTCTGCATCGGGTCCAAACAAGAGATAATGTGAAGTAAAATCCTTAAAATGTGTACAGACTGGCCATCAGCTCCTCTGCACCCACTGTTTTGCTCTATAGATCCACTCTGATTATGCTGTGCTGCTTGCTAATTCAGAGATGCCCTAGACTTCTAAAGGGGACAGTCAAAATCAGGCGGGCATTGAGCCAGATCAGCTATTAGCTTGCCAGCCTTTGCAGTAGTTTGTATTGATATTATGGAGAGGTGCCGAGCAGGAAATCTATGACTGTAATGTGGGTGGTGTTTAAAGTGGTTTTTAGCTTTAGGTTAGACAAGGGATTCCAAAAGAGTGGTCTTAGTGACTTTTTTTTTTAGCTAGATAAGTTATGTTGTTCTCTCTTGGTTTGGTTTTGTTTTTTTTTTCTTTTTTTACACTGTGCTCGTCATCATTATGTGTAAGGCTGTGTCAGGATAGAGCAAGTTCTAGACAACACCAGCAAAAAATGGCAGTAAAAACCACTGTCACAAGCTATCCACATTGAAACAAAGGCAAGGTAGAGCAAGTGTTACAAACACTTTGTCAGAGAGATCATCTGGGTGATGTAACTGGATCTGTGACCTTCCTTAACTCACTGGGGATCTTTTCTGTTCAACAGGGCCCTGAAATAGCTGACTTCTGGCTAGATTTAAATAAGCCTCTTGTAAATAATTTTGTCATGTGTACTGAGAGGGAAACATTCTGGCTGCAATTGATTTTGTTCCTGTACTTTCACAGCATTTTGCCACAAGCCCTCGGTATTGACAGTCTTCCCAGACCTACAGTGAATTCACTGTGGCTGCCCTAAATGTCTCATGTCTGTTATTTTCTCTTTTCCTACATGTTCATGTTGAATAAACATCAAAACAATCCCTGTCTCTGAAATGTTTGCATACTGTGGTAAAGTCTCTGAAAAGGCAGATGGATAAGATTGTTCTGTGACCAAGTCTGTAAAGGACACTTTACTGTGAAGGTAGAGTTGGGAACGAAAACCAGCTCGCTGTTAATCTGAGTTATGCTATGTTTGTATATACTGGAAATCTTATATTAATTTTAAATGGTTAGATATTTAGATTATGGAATCTTTGGCTTCAGTCAGCAGTTCCAATCTAGCTAAGAGTACTGTAAGCGATCATGGTTATAATCTCATATTAGACCATTGGCCTGTCATTGTGGAAGGACAGGGTGACCTCAGACACAGGTCACTGAGCTTTTGTTGGATAGGAACACAATGGTAGTCTTTGAGCTGGTGACCTACAACTGAAAGCTAAATAAATCATTATGATGATTCTATGACAAGTGCTACTTCTCTTGAAAAAGGCCAAGGACTGATAGCCTTTGAAGAAGGCTACCTGGCAAGGTGTTCAGTGTTGGCCCTGCTTTGAGCAGGAGATTGGATAAGAGACCTCTCAAAGTCCCTTCCACTCTGAATGACTCTATGATGATGCTGACAGGACAGCAGAGAGGAAAGATGCTAGAAGTAGCTTATGGAAAATAAGTTTATGTGCCTTTCAGGAGTCCTAGATTTGTCAGTTAAATGTAAGCCAAATACTGGTTTATAATGTTGATGAAATCAAGAGAGCTGCAGGCAATCACAGTACAAGCATGAAAGACTGTATTAGTGAATCAGATACATAGTTAAATTGGCAATAACACATTTTGGCTCCTTCCTCTGTGATGTTCTTCCTTCTACCTTAATAATACTTGACAGCGGCAGAGAACGTAGTGGTGATTTCAGTCTTGACAAAGTCGGTAAACAGAAAAGGCATTTTTCTCTTCCACACTGAGAGTGGCCAGCTATTTGTTGGTCTTTCAGACTAGGAGACACAACTGTAACACAGCTTTTCAGTTGTCTGGAGTGTTTAAACATGTTTAGCTGGTGCAGCTGCAGAAGAATATCCTCAGATTTTTCTGTTTCAGTTTGCAATAAAATCCCGGTATCAAAGCGTGCCCAAAACAAGCTAGCTAAGGCTTGCAAGGGTCTGAACGTGGCAGAGTGGAGCTTAGTGTGGGCTGAGACATCCTGATCTTTAGCACGACAAACAAGAGCTCACTCAGAGCAAATGGGGGTAACTCCCCTGCAATCCACCGTGTAAACACATTCTTGCTCCCCTTCAAGTCAATAGCATGTAGGTGGTTTTTTTTTTGAAAGAGTTGTCTGGCACCTACCAGCATCATTAGTCACCTTTGATAATGTAACCTTTGAGCCCAGTTTTCAGAGGTATTGATTGCTGGTGCTTCCACTGGCAGTGAGTCTGGAATGAAGCATCCAGTGAGTCTGCAAATCGAGCATCAGACATTTCTACTGTTTGACAGCAGAATCAGTGGTCAATTTAAAGGGTTGTTGCATATATTTCTGTGATTTTATGGTGTTTTTACTGCAGAGCTGCTGAGAAAGGAAAATAATAATTTGCATGCTGCAAAGCATAGGCAAGGAGCCAGCACTGTGCTATTACAATATCTGATCTCTGTAAGGCAAACATCCTTCTGAAAGGAGCTAATGTTTCTGCCTATTCAATTCAAATTCACAGTTCAGCACTTTCTTCACTCAAACACCTTGGGGAAGATTGTTAACTGTATTTTTCTCTTCTCCTTTTATCTTTTTTCCTGGATTAAGTGAAGAAATTATTGGCTCATGTTACAGTCCCTTTTTTCCCTTGCAATAAATCTTCTGCAACATTTTTGCTATTGGTATGCTTGCAAATCACGTAAACCCCTGTTAATTTCAGGCTGAAATTGTGAATTATTTGCATGAAGAACACTCATGTTGCATGGTATCAATTGTACCATAGGGGGTATAAGTTGTTAGCTGATGCATATGTAGACATATCTTCAAAGGCTTTTTATCAAAAGCAAAGAATTGCTTTAAAACTTTTCATAAGAAATGTACTTGATTAATTTTTTCCTTCTGTTTATGAGCATAGATCCCGATATTTAATATAGTCATTAATAGAATCTCAATTTTTTATCTGCTGTTCACTTGCTGCCTATGCATCATGAACACTTTACAAAAATCAAGTGACAAGGGTCACAAGGTGTGGTTTCTTCTTTCTGAATGGATATGAGTGACTAGTAAAAAGGTCTTCTGTAAATACAAACTTCAAAATTCTTTGCCTATAAATGCCATGCAAAACACAATTCATATTTATCACTTGTAATCCTGCCAGGAAATTTAATTGCTGTTCACAGAAAGCACGTATGGAGAAGCAAATTCATTTAAATATTTTAAATTTCCAGTATATGCTTTATGTGAAAAAAAAACCAAAACCAAACAACAAAAGACCCCCCCACAAAACTCTCAGAATTGGAAGAAACTTTGAATTTATCAGCACAAAGGCTGGTCATGCCTTTCTCATCAGTCAGTCTGCTTATGCTTTCTCTAACACAGCAGTTGCTCTCTACACCTGTAGTGTCCGTATGGACCCCTTGCCTTTCCAGATGAACAGACACAGGAGCAGATTATTATTCTTGTGATGATCCTCCAGGTAAGGTCTGGGGAGTGTTTGGAAGCAGAGCACAAGCCTCTACCTGATGAACCAACATGCCTAGTATGCTGAAATGCTGAATAACTTCCTTCCAAAATCAATGCATGTTATATATAACTTCTCCATTTAAATAACATCCTGTTTATCTCAGAGCTTCAGGGTTAGAGCTCTCTAATGTGAAGGCAAGTCATCCCTGCATGGTTTCAGGCTTTGTTTGCAGCCTGGCTAGGGCAGCACAGGCTATTCAGCAACCTTTTTCTTCCAGACACTTCTGCTTGGTTCCACTGTGGCTTTACTGATAAATTCATTCCACTGTGAGTGACAGTCCACAGCAGCATCAAGGAGGGAACTTAAGGCCAGTACTTCCTTCCACAGGGACGTCAAAGACCTGGTCTAGAGCCTCTCTACTGCAACCACCTTGTGGAGCCATATCTGCTGAAGTACCACCACTTTGCATCTCCAAAGAAAGGCAACGAAGCTGGTGAAGGGTCTGGAGCACAAGTCTTATGAGAAGTGGCTGAGGGAACTGGGGTTGTTTAGTCTGGAGAAAAGGAGGCTGAGGGGAGACCTTATTGCTTTCTACATCTACTTGAAAGGAGGTTGCAATGAGGTGTGTGTCAGTCTCTTAACCCAAGTAACGAATGGTAGGAGAAGAGCAAACAGCCTCAAGTTGTGCCAGGGGAGGTTTAGATTGGATATTAGGAAAAATTTCTTCACCAAAAGAGTTGTGAAGCAGTGGAACAGGCTGCCCAGGAAAGTGGCAGAGTCACCATCCCAGAAGGCATTTAGAAGATGTGTAGATGTGGTGTTTAGGGACATGGTTTAGTGGTGGACTTGGCAGGGTCAGGCTTACGGTTCGATTTGAGGATCTTAAAAGTCTTTTCCAAGCAAAACGATTCTATGATTCTGTGCTCAGTCTGGGGAGGATGAGGTTAAGGAGGCTCTTGAGCTGCTGGTCTGGGGCTGCTGCTGTAGATGTGTCTGCCCAAGCAAAGGCATCTGAGCATGTGTGGGTTTGTCCTTTCTTACCCCTACTCTCAGTCACATCTTTCAGCACTGCCAGAGGGAGCTTGTACAACAGCTATGCCTTGCAAGCTCAGCTTCCCAGTGTAGGAATTGTCATATTAAAAGCTTCAACAGTTCTTTTATGGTGCTACAGCAAGAGCCTTCTGCAGCAGGGACGGCCACTTCTAAATACCTGTGTTTCCACAGATACATTTTAGCAAAGAGGTTAGAGAGCTGCACAACTTGGAATAGGGTCGTACTAAGATCTTGCCATCAGTCCCTGGGATCTGGAGTGGGGGTAACAGGCTGCATTTCATTACATGTTTGTATTTCAAATGAGATTTAGTTTTCTTTTACAGCAAAAATCCAGCATTAATATTTTGTTAACATTGATATATTGAAGTTGGAACAGCATAGTTTAATGGATGCTAATGAACTTTGTATAAATGGAAAAGCCATATAGATGCTCATTTAGTTCCAGCCTTGACCAGCTGCACCCAGTGTAGCATAGGGGAGATACGCTCGTGGGATAGGAACAGGTAGCATCAGCCCTCTCCAGAGAAACTGTTCCACATCCCTGCTTATACGGACACAGGAAAACATCTCTCCAGCTGTCAATCCATCAGCCTCCTACAAGAGGAAAAAATTACTGTGGTTTATTGTGACTACATATCAGTTTAACTGGTGTTTATAACCAAACATTTTACCCACATAGAAAATAAATTTCAGCAGTCAAATATTACATTGAATTGAAAAAATACAAATGGCACTAGGAAAATTGTATCCTTTTCTGTGTAAAAGCAGCAGCAGCAGCAGGGAGAAAAATGTTTCATGCAATTTTTTATTTTGAAAGTTGCTATTTACTTATTTCTAAACAGTTAAGCTTGCTTTGAAAGGAGACCTTCAAACATGAAGAAGGAATGCATTCTTTTCAAGATCTGCAGTTTTCTTCCTTGCAGAAGCTCATGAATTTTGGCTCTGCAACTCATTGACCTGGTCAGGAAGAGATTAAAAAAAAAAAAAATAAAAATTAAGCAGTACTGAGCAGCCAGTGTAACCCTGAGTATCCATATAGGAGGAAAGTTTTCTTATAAATTAATTTTCCTTGTCTCTTAAGAAGCTTTCTCTCTGATTCACATGGGTCAAAAAAGTTCCTCTCATGAAAACAATTTAGAAAATTCAAAGGTAATCCAATTCTAGGCTCTCTGCCATCCAAGTGCTTGTACCCAGCAGGAAAAAAAGATCTCCTTAATCCTTTTTTGTTTTTATAATTACTTGTTTTTCTGCTTCCCAGCAGTTCTTCTATTCAGTACAAAAGTTACCATATCCAATTATACCTTTTTGTCCTTGCTTTTAAAATCTTAACATCTCCTCAGTTATCTATTAACAAAAGATTAATCAGTTGATTAATCCCAGATTTTTTTCTCATTTTGCACAGTGACAGCCACCAGCCTTTTGGTGGCATGTTCTTAGATTTTTGTGAGGCCAGTATATATGTGTGACAGCATGGGGAAAAAAGAAGGTAAACTAGAGAGAAAGCAAGAGCAAGAACATTAGTATCACATTTAGCATGCCAAATGCCACGACATTTTGGAGACCAGCTTCCACATGTGACCATCTAATAGCTTCCAATCTATGTTGATTTGTATTTAATTTCTATGTAACAGAAGCTGACAGGACGGGCACTTCTTGGCAGTTAATGATCACTGTTGTTGACCCAGCCAATCAGTCCATAACTGGATATATCTGACTTTTATGCCTTCCTTCCTTTGATAATTCTCTTTAATAATATATTTTTTTAACCTTTCCTGTTGAATCTAAAACTCTGTGCTTTGATACTAATGCAATATGCCATACTACAATGAAGATATTTTTTTTCCAGACTGTTCCTGACAGTTGTTGTAACCACAGGAAAGCAAAACTTCATTGTGAAAGCTCCATCATGTTTACACTCTTTTCTAATGGTTTCTTTTTCCCTCTCTAATCTTTGCCGGAGCTGCTACCACTTTTTACTGTCCACAGCATCTAATCTTCAGAGTTCAGTTCAGAAAAAGTCCTGAATTTGACAATTATTATTTGCCCAACATCTGCAACAATATGAGTATTTTAATCTAAGGGGTTTAAAGGTGTCCAAAAATTACTTTGACAAAAATACATCGGTTGATGTATAGACTTTATTTGGGAAGAAGTTATTAACAAAATTTTAGTTTTCAGATTACTTGGGTTTTTATTTTATAAGTCATTATGAGTTCAAATGTTTGCACAAACAGAAATTAATTTGCTAGAATATATCATATTGTGACTTTCATAAAAGAACTTTTCTTTCTAAGCCACTTTTTGAATAGCTGCATTTACTAGAGTAAATACTTATATATTTCTGGCCAGGGAAAAATATACTGATTTATTTAGGCAGCTGTGGATACAAGATAGAATCTCAAATTTACAAAGTATGCTATCGTCTAATACTTTTCTTTAAAATAATATCTAGTCAGTAAAGCACTGAAGGCCATTCTTATCTTGGTAGCCCTCAGCATTGAAGCACAGAGCTCAAGTCAAGCACGGGTATCACTGCTCTGGCCTGCCTGACATCTTTGCTCCCCATGACTGAGGCTTGGAAACACATGAGCTCTGCAGCTGAGCACAGCAGACATTGGGCAAGTTCAACTCAGTGACCAAATTGATTTCCATGGTCATATATTATTTTTTCTTCTGGTTATCCTGTAATACTATAGCATAACATACGCTGTAATCCACAAGAAAAACCAGGCCAGTCCAAGGGCACCGAACCAGACCCTTTGTAAATGAAAAATAGCACAAGCCCAATGATTTCAATGGCTGGGAGTCTATGGTATTCCCATTAACATCATGCCTCTAGCTGGAAAGATGCAGGAAGGTTAATATTCGTTAACATATTCTGCTCTTCTTTTGATGAAACGCAGAGCTACTCTGTCCTGCCCAGAGTAGGATCTCTGTATTTAACCCAAGCATAACACAAAAGGTTAGAGTTGTTGATGAACTGTATCTTTAACCAATAGACTTTATGTATGACAGCATTCAGGTAGGTTTGGAAAATATTTCTAAAGTAATATTAAACTTACTTCTTGATGCCTTTTGAAGTTTGTGAAGTGTTTGTTGAAATTACTGTGCCTCAGTGAATCAGTGAAAAATCATCTATCAATGAAAAACCTGAACACCTGAGATACTACAGTAACTTTCTATACTGAAAACAATATAATATTGGTATAGCACTCTGTGAGCATTGTGCTAGATTATCTGCAATAAGATTTTGCCCTCTCCAAAGCACCACTAAGTCTAGCCATTAGCATTATGAAAAGAATGATTAACTAACTTGAATGAATTTTGTTATTAATCTCATTCCCTCATAGGAAAAATATTGCTAACAAACTCTACTTAGTAAAATAATCAAAAAGGCACCTCAACAAGATTGTATAATTTACATTTATTAAAGTTTATTATATTTTCATTTTATTTCCTGTTGTTGGCATTAGAGATCTGACTGTCTATTTTACTGCTTTCTGTGCTAGCACATTCTTCCTGCTTTCTGACATGTCAAGTCTTCTTAGAGCATCATATCAAAATTTAATATATAATTAATATATAGACACAACTAACTATCCAGGTATAGCAATGCTAAGTACTGTGTACGTACAAAAACTAGACTGAGATGTATATTCATGTGCATAAACCCAGATTTTTTAGAATGCTGATTAGTTCATTTAGGAGTCTGTGTTTTTAACACTAACACTGGAAATTTTTTAACTTTGTAAGCTTTCTAAAAATTAAATAGCCTTTTTTTTGACCTCACACTTATCCAGCTGCCTTAGATTCTGC
>NW_010312593.1:54416-83823 GCF_000700745.2 Antrostomus carolinensis
ATCTGTTACATAGCTGATGAGCGAATAAACTGTTACCCCAGTTGTGGTAATGTAGAATACAGCATGTACTTATGTTTTATTGTCTAAGATATTAATAAATACTTGTAATTGGTCAATATCGATATCTTTAATAAATCTGTACTGCAGGCTGAACATCAGTACATTTAGAAAAACAGAATTAAAATATATGGGGTTAATACCCATATCATATATGGGCATATGGTTTGTACTCATATCATGACACTGAAGCAATATCTACTTTCTGAAGAACAGGATGCCTCAGCCAGGTTTTCTCAGAAATAACTCGGTTTATAAGAGGGCAACCATGGGATTTGTAGAGTGGGAGAAGATGGATAACCAAGAACAAGGATTTGTTGGCAGAGGATTATAGCTGAGATACAGTCTCTAAAGAATGATAGCATAGTAGAACAAAACTGATTGCAATTTATTGGAAATAAAGGTGGGTTATGAGAGGACTGTGTAGCTAGGAAACTCACAATGTTCACTTCTATGTCACCTTTCAAGTTGAACTCAGATTTGCATGGACTAAAATTCATGTATGCAAGGAGAGCTGGCCAGCCTGGGCTTTGCTGTGGAGATGTGCTGGACTCTGGAAAGGCTCTCCCAGCCCATCAGGCAGAAGTCTGGAGAAAGGTCAACCTCTGCTTCTTCCCTGCAGACCTTACTCACATGAAACTCATTAGTTGACAAAACCAGGCTGTCCAGACTAATTCATGCAGATACTAGGCAGTTTTCTGCCTCTGTGCTAACAGGGGAAAAAATCCATAAGCACTCCCAAGAACATTTGGTTGGTGGGCCTGCCTGTGACAATGGGCCCACATTTCTGGCACCAAGCTGCCAGTGAGTAAAAATGAACTGATATTCAAAATGCCCAGCCTCCTCTCACCTCTAGAAATTCAGGGAACGTGGCCTAGTACCTTGTACACCACACAGATCCCCGCCTTGATTTGTTTGGTAACCCTAGGGAAGATGCCTGTCCATCCCCTGTTGTCAGTGATGACAATTGCAATGATAACTTCATGAAGTGCCTTGAGATGAGCTGATGGGAAATGCCACCCATGAGCTGTCACTAAATGCCATCCATGAGCTGCTGCTAAATGACCGCACCAAAGCCTGCCTCTCCACTCGCACGGGAGAGCAGCGTGTGCTGCGCCTGGATGAGGGGAGCCTGGGGAGCAAGCGCCAGTTCGCAACTCAACTAATTAAACATTAATGAAATCCTTTCAAAAGAAAGAGTTTTGCTTCACATTTCCGTATGTTTAAATCCAATCTGTAAATATTTGTTTTCCCCATTTTAGCTCTTTGATTTATTCCTCAATTTCCTAGCCTTCAAAATGACAATAAAATATACTAGATTTGAAATAGAAGTCTCCAAACAGTATTTTGGCAATCTGTTAGGAGTTGCAATACCTATGGATTACCCTGTAAATCTAAATTATTGGCACTTGTGAGGGATTATTTTCCTTTATTGTGTTTTATTGTGTAATATTTTGGCTGCAGTGCTGTTATTAACTTGTGATAGTCCTAAACCCTGGTAGATGATTAGATCATTTACTATGTAAAATTTGGGGCTCCAGAGTAAGATGGTGCTAAGCAGTGGAGCCATAAAAGTCCCAGCTGCTCAGCCTCTCTAAGGATTTGGCCCCTATCTTATTGGATAAATCTCAACAGAACTTTACTACTAGAAACAGTTACTAGAATTTATTTTTTATTGACCTGCTATAATAGAGATAAGATACAGAAAACATTGCCATAACATAAGATTAATTTAATTTATACAAAGAAGTTAATGACAGGAAAACAGTCTTTCCAGATATGAAGATAGTTTACTTATTGTAAACATGCTTACAACCGTTTGGAAGGAAAATATCTGTTGAAGTTAATTCCTTTTCATATTTGCATGAATCATCTACGTATCTTAACAAATATTATTAAAAAGATAACTGGCACTGGTGAAGGATAATCTTGCAACTCAGGCATTCAGAAGATAGGGTGTTGCCACAAACTCACTGCTGATCCTCAGTCAAATCTTTCTATTAGATTTCTTACTTCTAAAGTGAAATAACTCATTCTGCAAAGATAAGGTAGGATTTTTCTTCCTTTTTTTTTTTTTTTTTTTTTTCTTTCTCTCTCTGCATTCTTGTGCATTAGATGGATCTGAATTTCTTTTCTTTAGGAAAAAAAAAAATCCTAAAACTATCTGTTTGATCCTGAAGCATCTGAGCAGAGTTAATTAAAAAATGTTGAGAAGTGCAAAGTTGAGCACCAGTTTCCACAGGGAAGAGAAGAGGAGGACAGATAGAAAGTCAGTGTCTCATTGCAGGTTGTAAAGATATTTTTTCTGGGCAACTGGAACATGGCTGAGACATAAAAGTCTTCTACCGAAGCCTTTCTAAGCCCAGCTGCAGACACCACTAATGTAGGCAATACTCATTGGTACCGACATCTTCAGCACTGATTTGCGTAGGTAGTTGCTTGAATTATAAAGGGTCATGTCTGTACTGGGTTTTTAAATGCAGATGGCCACTGTAACCACATACACAACCAACACCAACTTTTTCAATTAAGTCAGTGGCAAAGATGGATGAAGACCCCCGAATTGCTAGTTCCAAGTCCTGCATTTAACAGAAGACAAAACCTCCTCCCCTAGAGACTCCCAATATTTGATTAGAAAGTATAAAAATTTATTACTCCTGCTGTGTTATGTCTATTTGGGGCTCATTTAATGCATTTTTACTGTCCTAGCCCAATTGTCCCAGACATAACTGAAATAAAAGGGTTATTTAGAGAAGCAAGTAAATGTTGTGCAAGACCAGAAGCACGCCATCAAGAATTTCAGTTCCTACTAACCTACCCAAAAACGTTGGAGGGAGTATTCAGCTTTTTTCCCCAAACTATCACTTATGGCTTAGGTCTCTGACTATAATTCAATGACAGAAGTTAATTCAAATAACAAATTGAACTTTAATTTATAAGGGATATGACTTTAACTCTTCACAACCCATACATTTTACACTAGCAGGATGTGCAATGGAGGAACTTCTCTTTTCAAACAGTATTTGTATTTGGTGGACATGCTCACAGACTGATGTAAGTGGTTGTCTTAGTACCTTTTTTCCTGTTAAGCCAAAGCAATAAATAAAAATACCTATATGCTATACACTGCTATTCTAGGAGCTGGAAGATAGAAACCAGTACAACGACAAAAGGAAGGGCCACAGGTTGTCCTGTAAAAGGTCCCAAGAGAGAAGTGACATAGATGCTTGGAGAATCACCTAGTAATTTTAGGCTTTGCTATAATTTTTTCTGTAACCCTTTTCCTAAAAATCAAATCACTCTAAGAAACAGCATGTAAACTCAAAAGTGTAGACTTTGTATTACCTTTTTTATTTTAAACTTTCAGTCTTGTCAAGTAAGGTTTTGAGTATCCTTTAAAAACAGAGGTTTAAAAAGTCACCTTTCCTGTAGTTCTGTGACTAATCTCCATTAATAACTCAGGACATACCACTTAATAGCAGAATAAAAGCATAGTCTTCTTTTTTAGCGTTTAATGCCCCTCCACCTTTTTTCTGGCCCTCCACGTTTTTTCTCCTGAAAGCTGCTGCCATAGAACATCTGCCATGCTAAATAATACTGTTTTCTGTAAACAGAAAACTGTACAAGTACAGTACATTTCCCTCACCAGACTCACTGGTAATCAAATATTTCAAAAGTAAGTGATCATAGGGCTTAGTTTTCTTTATTTTAAGGAAGCCAATTTAAGCTATATTTAAACAAGAAATTTAACTTAAGGAGTTTTGCAAAGGATTCTTAAACCACTAGTCCTTTTGAAAATCTCATCTAATCTTTTGCTCCTTCTACATTTTAATAGCCACTTGCCAGAAATTTAGACAATTGCCCCCCTTACTAGCTTTATGGCTCGTTAAGCCCTTTTTCATCCTTGTTCTTCTAATAGGGCAGTGAGGTTACTATTCATCTATGGCAACACTCAATTTACCTACATACCCCACAATGGCTAGTTTTATGCAGCCCTGACCAGGGCTGACTCAAGGTTGTTAAGTCATCCATGCAGTTGGATTTCCCAGGGGTGCCAATGTTATCAAACATGTTGGCAGAGGAAAGTGTCAGCGAGCATAAAGAAGAGTTCTGGTGAAACTGCTTTGCAGCTTCTGCTGAGGCCAAAGATGGGAAATGCAGAAATGTGGGAGAGCCAATTTAGGATATCAAAGCTGTTTCTTTTTTTGTCCTCGCAAAGTACCTACTAGTCTACATGCCCTTTGCCAATTCTCTGTTTTACCTTGACCTAGAGCTAGCATAATTCCTCAGGTGTCTTTTAGAGACTGAATCTGTGAAGAAGTGTACCTCTCTAAACCTCAGTTTTTCTTTTTCTATTAAGGAAGTTTTTGATACTGATAGGTACCAGGGAAGAGATGAGATGTAGGTTGTTAAAAATATTTATGGCTTGAGATACTGTGATTTATAAGCTCTATGGCAAAAGGACTCTCTTCTTTGTATTCCATCTTGATAATGTTCTTTGAATGCATCTTACCCAGAATGTCTATGTCCTTTCTGCTGTCACCTCCTGGGTGTCTGATCTACAGCCCCTGTTCTGCTCAAATTCACCCACACGGATCATGAAAGAAGTTGTTGGCAGCCCTTGAAACAGAAACTTTCTATATGCTTGGACATGCCATTCTCATTGTTTTTGTGGTAAAGAGAGAATCTTTTGGAACTATAATTTGGAATTTTTTATTTCTCCAGTAAAAAACAAGTTTTCACTTTTATTTCCCATACATAGTAACACAGACCTAAGTATCATTGGACTATTGCATTTTTTTACCGAGGAGAACTCCAGTTACGTTTTTCATTGGTCTTACTGTTTAATAGAGTAATTTAAAGAAGCTTATTTATTTAATTATTACATGGTGTGATGTAATCATATCACTGGACAAACTGGGTTTAAAAAGGTTAGAAAAGGTTAAAAAAGCACTAATTTCTCATTACGTGAACTTCATGTCTTTATAAGAAAAAAAAAAAGAAGAAAAATATATAACATGAATTGCAACAGGAGAGCATCTGACCTTAGAAAAAATACAGGAGGTCAGCACAGGGACACTTTCACATACTTAAAGCAACAAAGGATGTCTTGTCCAAGCATTCTGTCTGCTCTTCAAAATAAAATTCATATGATCAGGCATCCGTGCACGCTGTGGTATGCGTCCCTTTCACATTTTTGTCAGTCTCATCAACTGAGTAGCCTGGTCAAGAAAGACCAATTAAAAAAAAAAAAATTCCTTCTGATAAGGGTGTTACATTACCAACATTTGCGGCAACATTGCACTAGGTTGAGATCTTGTCAGAGCTCACAAAACTAGCTGAGCCAGGTGTTATTGGCAGGCACATAGCAAGTTTCCAGGAGCTCCCAGGTGCCGCAGAGTTCAGCAGTGATTAAAGATACGCCACTCTTCCCCTCTGAGCCAAGACCATGACATCTTGTAAAGCCCCAGAACTAAGCTAGGAATACAATGTAAGCTTTTGGACACCATGTAAAACTGAAGTACTGGCTACATGTGGTCTTTAAGAATCCTTTCAAGTCCTTGAAAGACATAATGTGATTACTTTGTCATGGACAGATGCCAGTCAGGTTTTCTCCCTCACCTGACAGTCAATGTTCCCACTGTGGCTTCCAGTGAGTGTGGTGGTCTAGTTTTGTGGACATGGCTGGTGGGTGGGAGCTCTGCTTCACACACAGCTTTCATCATGTATATGCCCAGTGTGATATTGTGCTCCTCAACTCTCAGGCTTGCTAGAGAATCCAGCAATGAGAGTACATGATAAAAGTTTAATAAGGAATATAGACAACTTCATTACTAGGAGAAGCAGAGCCACATAGGAGTTTTGTGGATTACCCTAAAGTTTTGCATATAAAACCTGTTTACCATTCCACTCAACCACCTCAGTATTGACTGCCTCTTACAGTGATGAGCCTTAGTTTGAGAGATTTTTTAGAATATGTGAGGTTAACTGTCATTTGAGTATGTTAAAGTTCCTACCCCCTGCACACTGGACTTAAAATGTTACAAATCAAATAGTAGAACAGCATGCACAGTTTGCATTGATGTAAATAACTACTTGGCATTCACAATCATCGAAATGAAGTATTTTTTATCTGCTGACTGACAAAGTGGATAACTGAATAGTGTATGTCCAGCTCCATAGTTACAGCATGGAAAGTAAAAGCTTTGAATGGTCTCTAAATTACCTAAAACAGTCTTTTAGTAACTGTAAGATGGTTACAGTCTCACTAACCGCATAACAACCAACAATGTGCATCCAATTGAAAAATTGGGGTCTGGCAGTTCCCAGTGCAATATAGCTCCAATTTTGTCACCCTACTGGATTTTGAATAACACAATGAAGCTGTCACTGGTTTCGGAATATATATGTTACTTATTTAGAGCTCCAGGTCAGTATACATTAGGGAGAAGAAAGGAAAGCTTTGTTAACTGGTTGCACCTCTGGGAAAAAATATGTAAAAGAGCATCTCTTAAAAGCTATACAACTGTTTAAGATGTTACAAAAATATAATGGAGGCCAAGCAGTCAGCAAAGTGATTCTGAAATGTTCAAAGGTACAAAAAAAAAAAAAATCTATCACCATGATCTGTCTGCACTTCATCGTCTCGATATCACCACTGAATTCACAGACTGTTGCTAGAAGGTCCAGGAGTAATGTGATAAAATAAAAAAAAGGAATGAAAGTTTGGATTGGAATACAAATCATTTTTTTCTAAGTTATTTTGAAGCTGATGTGGAACAAATTGCTACCTGCATTCTCTTCGGTGTTAGCAATAACAAACTCATAAACGAAATAAACAATACAAAAACTAAGTGAAGTAGAGCACTGCTTTCCACAGCTCCTGTCCTTGATCCCTGAAAACATCAGAAATCACTCTACTTCTCTTCCACACGGTCTGATTAAAAGTTTTTTGAAATTCTATTTCACAGCTTCAGTGTTTTGAAAATGTTATCCTCAGTTCCTTTCAATAGGCAAAAACAGAGATCTCCAGAGAGCCATTCATCTCATCCTAAAATGGGCATCTAAGGCAGGTCAGCAAATGGTCTTCTGAAGCTGATCCTATTAACTATAAAGGGAGAATAGACTTAGATATCTAACTTTTAGAAGTCTGTAATTAGACAAGACGATTTTCACCCTTCAAGCTACTTTTAGACAACATGTACTCTTTTCTTCTCTCTATTGGGATATAAAATCTCATATTTTTTTTCAGTTAGAAGAATACACTACACCCTTGCTGATTTTATAATCCAGCATATAGTAAGGTGGGCTTTATTCTTATTCAGACTAGACCGAGCTTTAAGTTAAACCGTGATCTACAAGCCTTTCCTCTCCCTGCCCTGGAAATGCCAGAATACTATAGAGGCATTGCTTTTTCTGTATCTCCAGGTGTAACTCAAAGCAAAAGAGTCTGAAAACTCATGAAAAACGTTGTATTTGTCACATTTTCAGCTCAGGTTCAGAGATTTCACGTTCATGTACGATTCAAAGAATCATCTAAAGATTAGGATACCTTACCAAACTAAAATGAAATTTCAGCTTCTTGAGATTCATCTGTCATTGATCATGATGATGCCATGAAGAAAAAAACCCAATTATCCCACTGAAATACTGAGAATAACAGTAGTAAGAATGGCACTTACACAATTTACAGAGATGCAAAGCTATGAGCCACCAGGGAGATGAGCAAGGAATATGGGAGACATTTCCCATTATTCATACCAGGAGTTATACTCTGTTCCTTTTGAAAACATACCCCTACTCTACATTATGCAGAAAGTCCGATACTGTCCACCCCAAACAATTGCACGTGTTGGTTCAAATTGCTCATTGAACGGCCATACCTCACTCATTTCATGCTCCTCACCCTTTTCTCTGCATCACTCTTCTGTTGTGACTCTTTCTGTCAGAGACGGTAGTTTTAAAGCCAGCATGAGATTAACTATATAAAGTTCCCCTTTCGAGCCTGCCTTCTCTTTATCTCCATCCAGCTGAGCTTGACACCAGGATGCACCACGCCTGCTCTGGGGATGGCAGTGACTCCCTGTAGCATGCTTGCATAGCAGCTCACTTCTCTTTCGAACATGGCCACAATAAGAAGAGGGGCTGCATTGTTTCCAGAAATAAAACAGATTAATTCTAAACCTACTTCAGTGTCAGCATAATAATTCCCTTTTTAACCACATGTTTAACCATTTCTAAGGACTAAATTAGTCTCCTTAGTCATTTGTTTATATGTGATTACTGATTAACCAACAGTCCTCAGCTGGGTTTATTAAAGCTTTGGGTTTTTTCCCCCTAGTTTGAACAAATACATTCAGAAAAGAACAAAACAAAACCGAAAATAGAAGTCTACACAAGTGTTTGCTAGTCTCCTTAAAACACCCATATTTAGTTTTCTTGCAGTCTCAGAACCTACTGGTTCTGCAGGCAAACATTACTCAGAGGTATGTTCACCTTCTTTCAAGGAAATGTTATTACTACATTTTTCCATTAAAACCTACAGCTGCTCTCTTTTCTGATTAACCAGCTAACTGACACAGCCACAAAGATGATGAGGGGCCTGGAGCATCTGCCTTACAAGGACAGGCTGAGAGAGCTGGGACTCTTCAGCCTGGAGAAGAGAAGACTGAGAGGGGACCTTATCAATGTCTATAAATATCTGAAATGTGGAGGTCAAATGGATGGGGCCGGGCTCTTTTTGGTGGTGTCTGGTAACAGGAAAAGGGGCATTAGGCAAAAACTGGAACACCAGAAGTTCCATACAAACCTAAGGAAAAATTTCTCTACTGTGAGGGTGACAGAGCACTGGAACAGGCTGCCCAGAGAGGTTGTGGAGTCTCCTTCTCTGGAGATGTTCAAAACCCACCTGGACACTTTCCTGTGCAACCTGGGGTAGGGAACCTTCTTTGTCAGGGGGGTTGGACTAGATGATCTCCTGAGGTCCCTTCCAAACCCTACCTTTCTGTGATTCTGTGACACCATCTATGAAGAGGCGTTCTTCCCTGTGTTTTTACTCTTTGCACAATACATTGATTTACTCATGTTTCCACTATCCCATGCATTTGTGACTTCTTCCCTTCAAGCTACACTGTAGTAAAACAGGACAAATGTTGCAGTATTGTCTCCTTAAAATAGAATAAGACTTTAACATGGATGCCATTTAGAAGTTAAATGCACCTCTCTTAACTTTGCACCTCTATAACATGTCTAGTAATCTAAGTCTCTGTAAACTAATAATTTACTTTATGTATAGTCAACAGGGATAGGAACATCCAGAGGGTAATTTATCCCCTTCTAAGACAGGTGCTCAAGGTAGGCACCTGCAGAAGATGCTTGGTCCTATCTCAGTCATTGAATAAACACAGAACCTTGATGAACTGGCTTACACTTGACATGTAACATTTGGCAGGCTCAAGTTGCAGGAGATGAGATTTACTCAGTGTGTCTGAATACTGTTAAGAACTTTTAGTCTTAAAAAAAAACCCAGCTGTTTTCAGATAATCTGAAATCATCTTCAAGTGAAATGAGGAGTGCTGGATCATTTATCACATTTTTTACATGAAAATTAAAGCAATCACTGAGGAATGAGTTCCCAGTGATTACAGAATTTTGTTTCCATTTCTGTGTCCTTTTGGAAAGATAATTACTCAGACATTGGAACAATGATTTAGTAGTAGCTATGATTGTGCATCACCCAATGATACCCTGTTTATACAGATAAGAAATATATATATTTGCTATGGTGATACAGTGTTGCTAAGTACTGCTAAAGCTTCATGTCTTGATGAGGAGGGAAAGAAGAAGAAAAATAAGAGTTGTTTTACCTCACTCTTATATCTACTTCTATGTACCAATTTTATCTTTTCTCAAATAAACTTTAAAATGTCAGCTTTCCCAAAGTTTGGAACTGCAAGCATTCAAAAGCAATGTTGCGCATGACAGATGCAGAGACATAAAAATTAGTGATAAATATCAATTCACCCAAAAATAGCATCCTGCCGAAGTAATAATATAGCAACGTTGTACAAGAAAGTATCAACAGATTTGGGAATTAAAACTCGGAATGAATTTCATAAGCCTGTTCTAAACATAAGCTTATATCTACTTTTGCAGAATGACATAAACTTGTACAGATGAGAAGTATGTGCCATTAGTGGAGTAATTTTTATTTGCCATATGCATTGACAGCACTGGATTTTCTTGATGGCTTCCTCCCTCTGTCTCTCACTCTAGACCTAGAGCAGGTGCTGCTAACCTAAATGCCACCCAAACCAGAATTACTTTGACAGCAGGATCTGGCTTATGCACTGTACTTCCTGTGCCTTCCTGTGATGTGTTTGGAACATTTCCTTATATCCATCCCTGCTGCCTTTTGACAAGTGTATGCAAGATTAGAGCTAAGAGAAGGAAAGCATCTTCCAGGTAATATTAGCAAACATAACTTTTGGACTGTTTGACTCAAGGGATATTCTTACTTTCAGCTCAGCAAGCAAGGAATACAGTGGCTTTAGGATGAAGAGTTTTCAAGTTTGACTCTTGCATTTGACAGTGGAATCATAATACAGCATGGAAATACTGCGGGAAGTCTTGCTCCCTTAATAAAATATGCTGTGGCTCATGCCAGTTATCTGTATATGGAGTATAACATGAGGAAAACTATTTATGAATTAATCTAGTATTATAAGAGGAATCAGCCAAGACTCAACAGGAAAACAGATGCCTCCAGTTATCTCACCAAAATGGTTTCTGCATTTTTAACTAGTGGTGAGCTCTTTTTCAAGTTAGTGCTTTATCCCCAGGAAACCTGATTTATGATGAACCAACCTAACGATCATGAAGTCTCAGACCACTGTAACCATGTTTGTTATCCATGAGTAGCAATTTAGGCTCTTTGTTACTCAGAGATAAAAGAGCATTTTTATCAGCTTATGTGCAGGATTTGTGAAGCATACAGGAAAAGTCCAAGGTCAAAACATTATTTACTTAGTGTTGCAAATGGAGTCCCCTGGTAGCAAAAAAGAGCTGTGATATGACGCATTCTTCATATTTCTCTCTTTTCCCACAGCACTATGGAGGAAGCTCTTGTACTCTTTCTGGGTAATAAGCACAACCCTAGAGTGCCTGTACACTAATGCCTGCAGCGTGGGGAACAAATAGGAGGGATTAGAGGTGTGCATGCAATTGAAGGGCTATGATCTTATCAGGATCACAGAGACATTGTGGGATTGTTCACACAACTGGAGTGTTGTGATGGGTAGATACAGACTCTTAGGAAAGGATGGTGAGAAAGGTGAATTACGCTGTATGTCAGAGACAGCACAGATGCATGGAGCTCCGCTATGGGATGAGTGATGAGCCAGCTCGGAGCCTGTGGGTCAGGATTAGGGGGCAAACCAACATGGATGATGATGTGGGTGTCTGCTACAGATTTCTGGGTCAGGAAGAAGCCTTCAAACTACTGGAAAAGCCTCATGTTCACCGACCCTCGTCCTCATGGAGGACTTGAACCATAGTGTGCATTGACAACAGTTGATTGAGAAGCTGATAATGGGAGGTGCTTTGTTTATGTCATACTTACAAAAAAGGAAGGGCTGGTTGGGGATGTGAAGGCTGGGAACAACCTTGGCGGCAGTGACTGCGATGACCAGACTTCAGGAGCTTGAGAGGAAAGAACAAAGCAAAAACCAAGATTACAACCCTGGAACTCAGCAGAGCAGGCTTTGATCTTCTTCAGAGATCTGCTTGGAAGAATGCCATGCAGTACACCCATGGAGAGAAGATAGGTCAAGGACAGCTGGTTGATTCTCAAGGATCACCTTCTCCATCCTCACGAGTGGTCCATACTAATGAGTAGGAAATCAAGCAAAGGCAGTAGGAAGCCTGAATGAATAAACAAGGAGCTCCTGACTCAGCTCAGACATAAAAAGGAAATGTAACAGAGGGGGAAGCAGGGTCAGGTGAATACAGAGACACTTTTCGAGCATGCAGGGATGAGGTGATGTGATGAAAGCCAAAGCCCACCTGGAGTCGAATTTGGCAAACAATGTAAAGAGCAACAAGAAGGGCTTCTAGAAGTACAGTGGCAAGAAAACGAAAACTATGAAAAATGTGGGCCCACTATTGAATGTGGACAGGGATGTGGTGACAAAGAAGGTAGAAACAGTCAAGGTAGTCAGTGCTTTCTTCCCTTTGGGCAAAAACTGAAATTCAGAAAACCCTCTTCAAACATAGGAAAAATCTTTTACTGTGAGAGTGGTCAAACACTGGAACAGGCTGCCCAGAGGGAGTGTGGAGTCTCCATCCTTGGAGATATTCAAAACCTGACTGGACATAGTCCTGAGCAACCTGCTTTTGTTGACCTTGCTTTGAAGAGTAGGGTTGGTCTAGATGCTTTCCAGAGGTGCCTTCCAACCTCAATGATTCTGTGGTGCTGTGAGTCTGTCACTTTAAATTTTGATTTCATTTCAGTCAACTGCTGTTCATGGCCATTCTGAGTTGGTTAGTCATTCAGTCTTTTTGTTATGTGGAGCAAAAATGGGAGAGGACAATGAAGAAACCCTAAAAGCCAAGTCAGACAAGTTTTGGGAAGAGACAGACACAGCTCAGGATAAAAATAAAAGAAGCTTTAATGACAGTTAAAAGAAAACTCATCAAATATCAACAGTCTCAGTTCCCTAAAGAAAGCCTAGTAGGGGACAGGGGGAGGAATTTTAGCTAAAGAGAGTAGAAAAAACAATGCAGCCAACGCATTTCATGTGGCATTACCCATGGATCTGAGCAGGTTTCATTCTAACTTTGGACCTAACTGACAGAGGGTTACTTTTGCGGAGTAGGAGACTTACCATCCATTGGGACAGAAAGTGATCCATGTTGTTGGTAGTTTAGATGATGTCTCATAATTTCCCCCAGTGCCTTTATATCGGTATTGAAAAGAAGGAGTGATTGATGTAGAACCTGGAGGGTCTTCACATCTTTGGCAAGTAAGACAAAGCAGGCCATCAGTACTCTGATTGTATTTTGTACAGTGGATGTTTTCCAGCTCAGTGCTTAACCATTAACTTCCTCAAGGTAAAATAACTACTCAGTGTGGAGAATATATTGAACATTGTAGAATGACAGAGGAATCTTTAAATGGGCAAGAGTAGATAATCCATCAGTGCAGCCAATGGTGTGTCTATTCCAAATCCTGGCCTAAAATTTGACTGGAATGAGTTAACGAGCCAGGTGGTAAATAAGTTGGTTTGCAAAAACACAAATCAAAAGTGGTGGAAGTGCAGAGGTGATAGAAAAATGGTAAACAGCATCTATTTTTTTTTTTTTAATTGCATTTCTAAGTCTGCATTCTCAAAGTGTTATTTTTTTTTCAAAGGTTTTTTTAATAAAGAACTTGATGTCTACTACTGAACTGATGCCTGAAGCCAGATAACTATGGAGAGAATCTGGCACTCAAAATATAAAAAATGTATCTCCATTTTGCAGTTTCTGACTAGACGCAGTGGAAAATTGCAAATATATTCAATAAAAAAATACGTATGCTTTAGCACTTCCTTGACCTGCAAGAATTTATGGGCTTCAGTATGAAAAGAAGCTGTAGAAGACTTTCTTGGACTACAAAACTGTAAAAAGGAGATTTTTATGTTTGGTTATAACCACTTCTGTTTCATATAAATATATATACCTACATGCATATACATATAAACACACACACATGCAATGATATATGAAGATGATATAGTTAGGTGATATTACAGTAAGGAGCAGTGATCAATGCACCACAAAGACATAAAGATATGCTGCTAATGTGTTTTTGAAGTTGATGGAAAAGAAATAGAAATAGTAATACTTATCAGCCAGATGATTCAAAACATACCATAAAAATAACATTAATGGAAGGTCAAAACTTTTCAAAAAGAACATGACAAAGCTCTTGGAAAGAGCTCTGGGACTCTCAAGGCCTCAACTGACTCTTGGGAGATTATGAGGATGAACTGGTCTTACCCATATTTCAGTATGCCAAATGAAAAAGCTAGCTTTGTTATCTACATTCACAGCGTATTTTTTAAGGTCAAGTACAATCAGAAAAAGTTAGGGATCCACAGAAACATATCCTCCAAAACAGATTTAAGAGTTGCGAGATTTCAAAATTGTTATCAGCAGCAGCTTTCACCATGCTACAAATCATAATTACAACCACTTTATTCCTTACTTTCTGACCTACTCTGGGCGAAACTAGAAGGTAAATTCATCTCACAGCCATAGGTATGTAGAGTTCCTGGAACTAATACCAGGAACTAATCTCCATAGTATACATCTAATATTCCAAATGGGCTTATAATTTTTTTCAGCAGCAAATTCACATAAAGCACCACACCTTTCACCCACTGTGATTTATCTCACACTACTATTAGATTATTAAGTCTATAGAGATTAACATTTGATATAAACGAATGCCAGAATTTACCAAAGGATAAACCAACAAAGAAACTAATTAGAATTGCTGGAGTAGCTACTTTGCTGTCTCTACAACTGAAATTAATCCAAACCCTAGCTCAAATACACAATCTGAGAATAAAATAAAACAACTGAGTAGGGAGTGTACTCCTATCCCTGTTACAGAAATCTTCTTACAGCGCTCCTTCAGGTGGCATTTATTTAAATTATTCTACAGCAAATATGAAGAGGCATAATGGGTAGAAAGTATTCACAAAGTATTTTCTCACAATATTACTCTTTTTTATGTCTATCTTTATGTGGTGAATGCAGAATTTAAATTTGAATATTATTTTAATTAATTTAGAGAAAGCTTTTTGGTCTTCTATAATACAGTTAAAATTCTCTCAGTGTTACAATACTAAACTTCATTCCAAAGGGTATTATATTTTCAGCATTTTTAAATCACATTGGTCTAAAACAAATCTGCAATGAAACATCTGTCTAATCATGTTCTTATAGTTACAGAGAGAAAAATAAAATAATCCCCATGGCTCCACTTGCTTTTCTAATAAACTATCCTATACTTTAAAAACAATAATGAAACTTTACAGAAAGCTAGTTTTAATGGGATTCTGGAAATTTTGGCATTCTTACCAAGACAATTGACTATCAAAGCCAACTACTGAAACTGTTCAGTAAATGTATATTTTATTCAAAATAGGATGGTGTGAAAAATATCAGCCATGGAAAATACAGTCAGAGTCTAAAGAGATCTTATTACAATGTCAAAACAAAATACGTTTCATGTAAATTATGCTAGTGTCACAATATAAATCGTGGCATAGGAATGAATGTAGAAACTCATTAAACTAATACAGAAATCTGTATTTCTTTGTCTATGCTGTAGCAGCATACAGCTTTAATAATAGCTATTTCTATCCTTAAATTGGCATGCAATTACCAGTTCACTGCTTCTGGAACAAATAAACTCCAGAAGATTACTTGTGATGTTTTAAATCCAGGCTGGGTATTTCAGGGGGCAGACTGACTTAGATCCTTCAGCTCAAAAGTCTTATTTTATTCTTGCAAGTTGCAGAACAATTCAGTAATCACAGTGATAAAAGGAGTGAAATCTCATTTTCCTGAATGCTTTTACTTTTCTTATTGCATAAAGAAGGTGTGTTTTGAAGTTAAATTGCAAATTGGAAGGTTTGCATACTTATGCCAAGGAAGCCTGCATAGGACTAAGCATGGCAGCATATGTTCCTGTTGGTGAACCTTGTGTACATCAGACATGCAATCAATTTAGACTGCATAAAAACTCATAAAATCTGCAGACTAAATTGCTGGAGTCCCAAAATAAATTACAGAATAATAGCATATTTTTTCTCCTTTCAAAAAAAATTCTGGTCTACCTTTGCCCGCCCTTTTGTGTTGAGATAATTCTTATACTACAGCATCCTCAGCACCTCAACTACTACCATAATTAATAAAACAAATATGAAAAATCTGTTTCTTATTTCTTCCTTGAATTGCTGAATTTCTGTCCACCTCAGTGGCAAAAAAATTTCTGACTGACAGATTCCAAACCCTGCATAGTGATTGCTTATGCTTTGATATGAAAAACTTAGAACTAGAAAGAGATGCTGTATCTGAAATAGTGTGCAAAATTGTGTAAAATGTTGGTGTCTAGTTTTGGCAAATGGTAAGATATCAGACTATATACCTGCATTACCCTGATTTATAAACAAGCCATTGCTGGTATTTTTGGGGGCTTAAACTTGTATGAATACTATTTTCCCTGTCATCCCAAGGACTCTGCTTTGTAACTAGGCAACCGTGCCATAGAGAGCAGCATTATAGTATAATTTTTTAAATTCTCTAAAAATGCTATAGTTATTTCTCCACAACATCCTCTAAATTTCTCTAAAATGCTGCATAAACAAACAAGACACTGGTTTGTGCCTTTGGACTATATTGTCTATATTGACTATATTTACCTATATTATGGGTGATCTTCAGAGCTTACTTCTGCCTTCAATCCTTGTTAGCAATTACCAATCATTCCTTTTTCCACTTTGAGGGAGTAGATCCAAACCAAAAATAAGATCAGTTGTTCTTCTGCCTCAGTGATTCTTTTGTGTAGGATGCTGTGGAGCTCAGCTTGGTCATTACTCCTTTTCATCTAAGAGGTCATGAGTGTTCTGAGCTGTATTGGCAGCACTGGGCTAATGACTCTTAACTTGGTGTTTTCCCATCTAAACAGTATTAAGGTCTTTCAGTTTTCCAACTGAGTGGGCTAATATTGGGATTTCAGTGAGAATTTCTGTACCATATTTATTGCCAAAGATAGAGAAGAGATACTGGCAGGCTGTTGATAATAGAATTTGTATCTATCTGTTCCTCTACCTTACGAATTTCATTATCAAGCAGTCAAACAAACATTGCAGATGATCAATCAGTAGCAGAGGATAGTAGAGGTTTGTAGCTGATGTCTCAAGTGGAAAGGGCAGAGTGGGATGAACCTGGATGTATGGAATGAATGTGGTATGAATGTAACATTAAAGTTATCGCTGGCTTTGTCACCTCTTCATCGGGTGAAACAAATCTCTCAAAGCTAAAAATCTTGTTTACTACCCAGAAGCCTCTACTGGGGAAGTATGGCTGCCCACTTATTTATGTAGATATATTTATGTATTTATGTAGATGAACTTGGGAAGAGTGTGACTTCAAATCTGCACTGTGCAAATGTCTTATGTAAAATGTCTGATCCTAGATTAAATTCAAAGTGTTATTTTTGACATAAAAATAAATTCACGAATGAAACCTGGTGGCATGACTCTTAATTACATGAGAATCAAGGTTATACAGAACTACAATTAAATGCAATACATAATTTGCAATGGATATTAACCTTGTGCTTTGGGGTTTAAGTCCATCTTTGTTTGGGTACAGGGATAAGACTTGCATGTGTGTTTTTGTGTGTGCGCGCAGACTATCTCCCAATTGCTATTACGGGTTGGCTTTCAAGTGTGGAACTGCCAGACAAAGGATACTGGATCTGGAGTCTAATCCATCACAGCATATCAATTGCTGATTGCCCAGGCTTCCCCAGTGTCTCTACTTTTAAAGCAGAGGTATTAGCAGAGCTAGTACAAGTCTTCACTTCCCCTGCTGCCCCACATAAGATCAGTGTAACGTGGTGATGAAATTTCTAGCAGCTGCTTGAGATTAGTCCCTGTTAAGCTTTTGACACTGTTTCTATGGGGGAACTTTCTCATTTGTAGTATTGGCAAAATACTAGTTTGCACAGAAGTATTGAATAGACAGTGCTTTAACCAACATGCAATAATAACACTACGAAGTAACAAAAGAACAGTCATCCAAGAAGCCGATTCACTGTAGTAAGAAGAGATAGATGAGTACACAGAAAATTGTACTAGATGCATAAGGTGGATTTAGTTGAGTTCATAATGGAGATTTGGGCAATATGTTATTTACTTCTTTACACTTTGTATGTATTCATTCAGAAGATTGTCCAGTAGATACCAGAAAACTAACCCACTTTGTCTGCTGAATACTAAAAGGGAAGAAGTGCAGTACTTCTTTACCCTGAAAGCATTCTGAGAATTATCATGTATTTGTAAAGCTGGTTAAAATACAAAGTTTTCCATATTCTTTGTATCCAATGTTGCCAGCTCAACTGTTTATTTTTAATCTCACAATATTTTGTGGATTTTTTTCCTTATAACTTTAATTTCTTGATAAATGTGACTGACTGAAAGCTCCGATACCACTAAATGCAAGTTTCCAGCCCTGAGGTTTGCAGATGAAACCTTGAAAGCATTAACTGAGAGCTCTCTAAAAGCTTAGAAACCAGAAGGGAAACAAATTACAGTGTACCACTTTTAAAAATCTTGTTTTAAAGTCAGTCTCATGATGCTTTGGGCTCTGATCCACCATTTCTGAATGTTTGAGCTAGTAAGGTCTGCACACCACAGTGTATAGACACAAAGAATCTGAGTTAATGGTTTGTGCCTAGGCTTCCTTTATTGTAAGTTTTCCTTCACACACATTTCCTATTTGATTTAATTGGATAATTTGCCTGAATCAGACCACTGGATCAGGAACTCTGCAGGTCAGAGACCTTCGCAATTTCTGCAGTCGTTTGACCACGTACTCCTTCCGTGCTCCAAATACAATCTGACTTACAATGTAAGTGACAACCTTAATAAACTGGCCAGAGCTCCTTAGGAGCTCTTACAGCTTTCATCCATATTTAGCTTTCCATTTAAAACTGTATCTCCATTTAAATAAGCCAAGATGCTTTGATTTGAATTCAAATTCAAATATCTGGGCAAATCATTCCAGTTTGCCCAGATACGTCTACAAGATTCTTTGATTTGAATTCAGTGGCAAATCATTCCAGTTTGCCCAGATACGTCTAGACTTCAAATGACTGCAGTCTTATTCCTACCGTACACTGTATCTTCTTTGCAAGCAAGGTTGAAATTATTTTAATGCTAAAAAGAAAGAATGAAAAGTTGAAGAAAAATGTATCAATATATGGAGGACTGAACCCAAATGCTTACAATGCTTACAAAGGTCTAACAGCAAGTGGGAAGCCAGATAAGAGCGCAGTATTGAGCAAGTGCCAAGAGACTGGGAATCTCTTTTGGCACGATAGACTGTCTCAAACCATACTGAGGAATGAGGGTAAAATTGCATATGATGGTGTGCACCAACAGCTGAGTGAGGATTCAACCATGGACAGGCTGTATTTGGTATAACAGGTATTTCTCCTAACACAGCTTACAAGACCATAGTCCTTTGTTTCTCTCCTTTTACTCTTCAGTTGACTCTGATTGTCAAACTGACGAATGGTGCAAGCTTACCTCAGCATAGGCAATACCTAAGGCAAGCAACTTAGGAGCACAACCAGTGCTGAAGGGATGAAGACCCACCCCTATCCCCCCCAAAAAAAACCCCAAACCAACAACCCACTCCAAACAATCAAACAGTCTGACAGAATTGCCCTCAGGAAATGCTCGTAGTCAGTCTCCACGGACTTCATAGAGACCTGGACAGAACTACAGTTGTGAGGTGACTTTCAGGTAAGTAGAGTTTGTTCCTCACAAAGAGGTGGCAAACATATTAAGCAGGAAGTTGATGTGAGTAGTTGTGACCCCTACTGTGTGATTCTAATTCATCTTCATACTGCAATGGCTTTTTGACAATTTGGCCATTCATCTGGCAGAGACATAAGAGAAATTGGCCCAGGCAGATGGCCAACATTACTGAGCTGGCCTGATGGATAATCAGAATAATTATTCAAGTGGATGGTCTGATAGAACTACATATGTATTTTTAATTTTGTATGGTTTTTTAAACCATACAAATCTTTCGACATGTTTTCAAACTATATTAAACCAATTTAATCCTGAGGCAGTGTTAAATCAGATGTCGTACATCTCTCTCATAGGTGTATTTCTTTAGGCAGTCTTAAACTGTGACACTTGGTACTCAAAGGCTGGGGCAGACTTAGCTTGGAATTTCTTGGATATCTGATTTATTTCTCCAAAGCATGTGCTGTGCTCTTTATAGGAAGAGGGACCTCTTGGAGGAAGGGGGAACTGTTTCTTCCCTTAGATCTACTAAGGGTTCTCAAAGAGAGAAGGCTCAAGAGACTGCAGGATGGAGTGAGCAGGAAAGTTATAGCAGGGGGCCTGGAGCTCATGCATGGTTTGAAGACTACAGTAAGGATAAGAGAGCAGCCCAGCAGGCTTTAGAGGTGAAGGGGAGAATTTCTTGAGGACTAGAGCAGACAAAGCAGAATTTGGTGCCATTCAGCAAGCTGTTAAGTTGGCTGCAATCATGGATTATCCCTCAAAACACAGTGGACTTAGAAGAACTCTGTAGAAAATTTAATTTCTCTTTATGTCTTCTTTTGTCATCCTTTTAAAAAGCTAAGTTTTTAGGTTTTAGTTTTCTTTGGGGAACTCATACTAGAAGGCCTTGGCACTTCCACTTCAGTGATTTGACCAAATTGGGATCCTGTTATTAAAGCATGGCTAATTTCTGGCTCAGTTTGAATAGAATTTTGGACCATATTTTGAAAGAAAGGTTTTCCAGATAAACACAAATATGAATTGACCAAACTGGCTAACACACTTTCCATACAATAATCAATGACATATTACATATGCAAAACGTTGTTGTTGAATGTTAAAAATCTCTGGGACCTCTGCTTTCTCTTGCATGCTTGTTGCCTATATTCCCTGACTAATATTCTTAATTGTCACAGCAACAAATTATTCTCATTCAGCGTCATGAACTGAAAAAAACTAAAGTAATTACGCAAACTCTGTTAGTATCAGCCCCTCTTTAGACTGTAAAAGGATTTGAGGTTGGTTGTGAATATTAGAAAAAGTTAATTAAAAAAGAAAAATACAAAAAGATAAAACTTTAAAATAGAAAGAAACACGGTGAGTAATTATTAGAAATGCATATTCAAATTGTACAATTGTCTTCTAATATTATATAAAACCAGATAGACAGAATGGGATTGCACATTCAAAAAGTTTGAACTAGATGACCCCTAAAACCAGGAGGTTACTCTGCTGTTTCATAAAGATATAAAATACTACACAATAAGATCCAGACTTTTACTGTTGCCACAAGAAACAAAGAATATAGTTCTATGTAGGATATACTGCCCAAATTTTAAGAAACATAGTGCTTGCCTCCTTAGATTAATTACCAGTCAAATCCTGTAGCAAAAGTGGGGTTTAGCTTTTCATAAGTAATCTGGAGGGGGGTTTTTTTAGGATTTTATCTTTTAATCCTATGGGCAAAGTGCTTGTGTAAAGTAATGAAATGCAGACATGCACTAACCTAACTTTGAAAGAATCATCCGGAAAAAAATCCCTCACTATTGGCATATTGTAAACATATAGTTGTACTAATGTCAGCAGAGAAACACAAGAAGCCTTTAATAGGACATTTATGTCATCTTAAGACCACTCATAAAGCACTCACTGGATTGATTCAAATCTCCAGGCACAACGTATTTCAGGGAAAATAAAGTGAGCAGCTCCTTTCCCCACCCCCTTCCTTGTTGCTCCTCTGCGAGAAAAAAGGGAAAATCTCATTTAGATCTGTGTTCCTTGCTGCATGAAGCAGCAAGCTTCTTGGCAGTTTCACTGATGCTTTTCTGGCTGCTAAGCTTCAAAACAGTTCTGAACCTGAGCCATTTTATGAGGCCAGCAGTGATTTGAAAATACCGATGCCTGTCATTTACATGGAACAAGTCCTGATTTCTTGGGCCCTACTGAAAATCCGTTCACCTGTAACTGCTGAAACTAAAGACACAGGGCAGGCAGTGGGAACTTGTGTATTGATGTACGACCATTTTTCCATGGGCTTTGTGGAAATTGTGGTAGGTTTCTTTCTGCAAGAGCTAGGAATATCTGGTAAGTATGTCACTGCTCTTTCATGAAACAAAATCATTTTTAATTCCTTTTATTATTACATTCAGCTGTAAAATGCTTATCAGTAGAGGATCTGGCTACACATCACAAAATTTAGATCAGAATTAGGCAACCATTTCTGTGACAACCCCCACATAGCACCAAAATAGCTGCTCTGAAAAGGAGTGATATGAGGCAGATGATTAAATGTCAGTGAATTCTAAAGACTGTTTCTACTAGTGAGCACAAAGAAAGTGATCTTGCATTGTGCTCTAAAATGTCTCTGCCCTGTAAGCTGATCTGCACAGACTGACGGTTCTTATGCTATGCATTTGCTCTTCAACTCCCTTTTGACTCCAGAAGGTGCACATGTCCACTCGTGTGACCAAGGTGCATGATCTAGGCTGAAATGGCCTTCCCTGTGGAATGCTCAGCAGCTGACCTCCTTGATTTCAACTTCAGGACACCGAGTGCTGCAAAGGGGTAAGGTTAAGACAGGTCTGAGATAATGAGCATGGAGACAATACAGGTTCTTGAATTTAATCCAGACTGGAAACGGTAGCTGAAGAAGAGAGTATAGGTGTGAAAAACTCTTCTCAATGTTCCTTGATCATCTGGGCAAACATTTCAGTTAGCAGAAAAAATGGCATAAGTGCCTTCACGTGCAGATTACTCAGCCACGTCATAGGCCACTTGCTGATGGGTATTAGAATGCTATTTCCTCCTAACCGAAAGCATTAGGCCTGCACAATGTGGTAAATAAATAGTTTCCTAATTGCACTGTACTTACAGAATACCCCTTATCGACTGCAGTGCATTTCTAAAAATTGCACATACTTTCCTAAAAGAATTCTGTGAACTTGATGGTATGCTATTGTTCCTTTCAACTTTGCAGTTCCCCCTGGTCTTTCCATAGACCAGATTCCCATGATAATTCTTCTCCAGTATTTATTGTTGAGCCACATTAGGGACCTAGTTTCTCTTCTAGAAGCACTACACAGCCTGAACAAAATCAAAATCCTCAGTGATTATCTCCAGTGGTCACTTGAGTAAACAGAAGTGCCTTGAGCATGCAAGGTTCCTTATCATGCTACTCAGTATGCTGAAGAAGTAACTACCTTCCTGTATTTTATTCTGCAGACAGATATGCAGTCTTCTCTTCTACCTGGAAGAAACAGCATTCTTAATGCCAGCCACATGATCTACCTGCCTGTACACACCTTGAATACACACAGTTACATGGAAAACAGAACCTGATCCACACAGACTGGTGGTTCAGTGGGTGCTATGGTCAGGAACAGCAGTTGCAGTGTGCTGTAACCTGCCTAAGCTAAGAGTCATCATGCACTGCCTGAGACCTTGCATACAATTCATGGGTCTAGATTTATTAAACCTGCAATTAAGATCAAAAGAACACATTTTAGTGGAAAAAAGATGGTGTTTATGATCTGTAAAAATATAGGCTGAAAATTTCAAAACTACATGCTGAAGTTTGGCTCTTCAGATACTCAGGTAATTTTGTATAAGCTGCTTGGTTTTCAGAAGAAACTAGCAATTTATTTTTCCTTTGTGAATGTTTAGTATTACTGACAAGTAGGCCACCTATCTGCAAGTGCCTAAATATGGACTGAGAAAACTAGGTTTTGGCACTCAGATACAAACACCGCGTCTCTGAAGTTTCTATTCATTGTGAAAATGCGCTTTTTTTTTCTCGTCTGAGTGTAAGCTATTTTGCTATTATGAAATAGCTTTCTCCCCGCCCTCCTAAGCTCAGATGGTTGGAGATATTTCCCAGTAAAATCCACACAGAACAAAAGTTTGCAATGTTTCTTGAGTTTCATGGAAATATCCTATTCTGACAGGGAAAACAAAACAAATACTTTGTGTTCCTAGACAGACAAGCTGGCAAATTTATAAGCTGTAACTGAAATCATGTTCTGGTTTGGCAAATAATAATAATTAAAAATGTTTCTGAAGATTTTAAACTACAGATGATAAACAAACATAAAGGCTCACCACCCCAATATGTTTCTAATATAATCGTCTTGTCCTTGTTTTGTTTCAATGATGTCTTAATACAAAATAGAATATGACTCTCATTTTTAAAGTTCACCACATAGTTGCTCATTTTAATCACAACCAAATAACATAACATATAATACTGGCAAGACTTCAGTGGTAGTCCTGGTTTTTAATATTTTACTCATTTTAAAATACATACTTTGATCATTTTCTCTAAAGTTGCCAGAAAATTTTCAGTCTGCAGACTATTTTGGCTAAAGTAGTAAAAAAAATGATGGCAGAATTGAGACTTGCCTCAAGAAAAGGTGGATGGGGTTTTACTTTCCCCTCAATTTTCCCTCAATTTTCCCTTTATTGTAAAGACATTTTTTCACACTTACTTGCACATTAACATTTCACATTTCTTTTTTCTGATTAATCTTCATATATTTTCTTATGATTCGTGAAATCATATTTATTCAAACAACATTTAAACACATGCTTAACTTTGCAGTTGTTTCAAGTTATATTTTAGATGAAGTGAAGCCATGAATAGGGATGATCTTATAAGCATATATTAAAGATTTTCTTGAATTGGGTTTTTTGTCAGTAAAAGCATCACTGCAGATAACCCTGTTCTTTCTATATTCTGCTTTGAATATTTCATACTTATCCATTATAGAAAAGTGAATCCTTTTTTATGAAGATCAGCTTATTGTAAAATAACTAATGTGTTAGTATTGTCTTATTCATTGAAGCAGAAAATTTTACTATCTTTATGTTGCCTAAGGTCCTTCCTTACCTTGATCTCATCTGTGTATTGCAACACATTAAAATATATATTTTTTAATATGAGGTTCAATATGCTGTAAGACTTTTCAGTTCATAATAGTAACTAGTAGTTTTTTGTTAACTGCCTTTTTAACCAACTTGCTTATATAGGTTTGACTATGTATGTCTGACCTCAGCAGAATTGTTGCACCAGTTGTAATATCTTTGCTTACTCTGTTCCATGCAATTCAGTATCATTTAGGCTTCTAGATTTATTTGTTTCTTAACTGGCAAGAAAGAAAATCTTATCTGCTATTTAAATTTTCAACCATCTATCTTATCTGCTATTTAAACTTTCAACCATCTATGATTTAATCTTGTATTTGTATGTGACATGTCATGTCTACCACACTAACTTATACAGCAAAATGGAAAACATTTAGTGATTTACAGTCTGCATGGTCAATAAAAAAATATGCCTGATAAAACTCTATTTGATAAAGGTGACAAAAATGATGTGTAGAAGCTGGGTGCATAGATTAAAGGTAAGCGGAGGGATTTCTTGATAATACTGTAAATGTGGACACAGAAAAAAATCTGTAAGAGTTACAACATTTTTATGTGGACTTGTATACAGATAGTAAGCACCAGGATAAATATATGTATTCTAAAAAATGCGTGTTTTGAAGCTCCAAGGCTGAAAAAAGAATGTAACAGTTTAAAATACAAGTAGCCCAGAGTACTACAGAAGATACTACATAACATAGTCATAAGCAACTATCTTTAGAAATAACATTCAGTTAAGTATGAGATCACAATGACAAAATATCTTCCTTTGACACTTCGTATCACCAGCTGCGTATTAACACCTCTTTACTCAATGGATTTGATTATCACATTCCTCTAAACATTGTTGCCCTTTGGATATGAGTAATATCATCAAGCACTGCAGAAAAATCATGGAACTGTCAGCTGTTACCTGAGGGGGTAAAAAAATCATTCCAACTTGGTGAATTTAAAACCATCTTGAAGGTGAGATACAGCACTTTTAAGTGTCTTCTTAAGATTCCAAATAATTAAAAAACCCCCCTTGAGTAGCCTTAAAAAAACACTTATAGATGTTTAATTTATATGACAGGAAAACTTGTGAGACCTCCAGAAGTATTAAAATAAAAACTAGACCTCAGCCATGTCCAGGGATTTCATATTATGCCTTTGGTTTAGGATTCTAACTGTCTTAATTTAAATTGTCCAGGATCAAATTCTACTCATCTCGTAAGTAATAAAACATGTTGTTGGTCTAGCTGCAGGGTTAAAAGTTTGTGCTGTGTGATAGGCAGGAAAGCCCAAAGCATATTCTTCTAGTGAATACTCAGTGCCTCAGAAGGAAAAATGAAAACCCTAAAACCCAGGAACACAAAAATAAACATTTCATCATGACATTCATAAATACATTTCATAGCAGTTTCCCTAGGACCAAAACAATTTGGGCATTCAAAAATCAAGTCCTTACAGTGACTTAATTGGTTTTAAAGTGAAGATGGCATAACATTCCTATGTGTATTACGTATGTCTGTCATTTCCTTTAGAAGAAGAAGCATTATAAAATTAGGCAAAGACTCCTTGCTCTATAAATGCATATGAAACTGACATACTATCTGAATTTAAGGCTTTTACTGGCTCTTAGTCTATACTAGGATATCTACGATTACACCAAACATTAGTATTAAGTGTCCTAATTGCATTACTTTGGGAAAAAGTAATAAAAAGGTAATAGTACCTGGTAACAAAGCATCCTCAAAAAGCAGCATTTACTATGCTATTTTTAAAAAGGCCAGCTAAGAATTCAGCCAGGAACTGGTGTCAGATTCCTGCTTTAAGATTAGGAACTTCATGTTCAATTATTGTTTGTTACTGAGATACTAAATACACGTTGTTTTGCTGTCTCTGGCTGTCTGTTCTCATTCAGCATTTACAGGTACCTTTGTCACATTCAAATGGGTTTTACTTCACCTAACTTTAGACATTCGGAAGACAGTCCTCTGGTCAAAGGTAGGCATCTAGGCTTCCTCTCACTGGAGTTGACAGAGAAAATAAAGCACTCGCAAAAGGCAATTTATGTCATCTTTTCTAGAAGGAGATGGTTTGGAGTGATAGGTGCCTGTCCTCCACAGAGGGAGGGTATGACTAGCTGAGGTTGGATCCCTAACTTTTGGCAGTTAGTGAGAAGCATGCCACTGTAGTAACTAAAAGGTATAAATGTATGTGCAAGAGTTCAGTCATGACATTGTCTAGCTGATGTTCCTGCAAAATATAATATATAAATATATAATACGAAAATATTACTTCAATGTACAGATGATGGCTCCAAAGCTAGTGTAAACTACATATATCAACATTTACTCTTGAAATAGAACAACACCCACCACCTTGCTTCTTTGGGTAGGCAAATTTTAATCTTTTCCTATGGCTCTGACATAGTTATATATCTAGTTGCTGTAACACCAGAACCCAAAGAACCACGAAGGCTCACTCATAGTCACTCTCATACCCCAGCCTCCTTCCCCATGTGTGATTCTAGATAATCTCCAGAGGTCCCTTCCAACCCCTACCACTCTGTAACTCTGACACAGCAGAGCTCCAAAAAGTTTCCAGTATTTAGCAGAGTCCAGGTTTGCTGTTCATGTCTGCACATCTGGGAGTAAGCCTCCTGTGATACTGTCATTAATGGACCCCCAGGATGGTGGCTATTCCAACGGTATCTCCACAGCCATTCTGTAAAATTTGTAATGTTGCAATAGCTTCTGCCTAGGAAAACAAAAAAATAAAAGTAGCTATAAAAATAGCAATACTTTTTCTGTCTGTTTGGAATGCCAAAGAAAGATAATTTAATCTTTGTTTCAAATTTTAATGATTCTCCATAAAGCCCCATTATTTTGGGTGCACACCCTGTGTTTACCATACTTCTGTATTTATAAACAACAATCTTTTTTTACTTCTTAGTCTTTGTTTTTCTAGGCAAAGCTCTTTCAGTCTCCTCTCATAAGATCGACTCTTCATTACCTTTAACACTTTTTTAGCATCCTGCTGCACCTGCTCTCATTTTTCTCAAGTGTACTTTTTGAATAAGCTGAGTATGGCATTTCCGATTAGATCTTATGCTTTCTTCTTTTCTATATATCTCTACTGGAAATACCTCAGTTCATATATCCTAGGATCATGTTTGCCTTTCCACTCCAAGACTACAGAAATTCTAGCGACCCCTTAGAACTTCTTCACTTCTCTGGCTCTCACCACTACGCTTTAAGGTACTTTCATGTGACAAGTCTGGGAGCACGAAGTGCTCCAGACAGGAACTTTGTTTGATACAGAACATATGTGCTTAATTTTATATATGGTATATAAATTCATCAGTTTCAGTTAGGTTTAAAGGATCTTAGCCTATCTCCTCAGTCTATAAATAAATAATGACAGTTTTATAAATAAATCAGTTTCTAACCAGTCGAAACTGTGTTATCTTTGTAACTTTCACCAATGAATAGAGCAGTGTGAATGACAGGCACAGGTTCTGCAGTTTTAAAAAATCTGGTATAACAATAAATAAATATAGTTCCATGTAAGAACCACAGAAATATTTTGATGCACAAGCATAAAATACTTCATGTGGCATTTCAGAATATGCCCAACCTGTGTACATCCACAGTTGGCCAGCAAGTGTTTTTCAGCTGGAGGTTCAATGTTCTCCCAGTGTAAATAGATGATCAATCATTCTTTGTTGTTATTGTTTTAAAGAATAGTTTGAAACCCAGTTCACAGTGAGTGCTCGTACTGCCTGTTCTTTTTGTTCTCTTATCAATACAAGTTTTAATATTTAAAAAGTGCATTGTTTTAATCTGGCTGCTGGAATCTACACCTTGGGCTCTACTGTCATTTCTGAGGTTCTTGGTTGGTGGGAGAGTGCAGGCGCCAGCCTGCAGAAGAGACTAAAACTCTGTAAAGGCAGGAAGTAAAGAGCATATCAATCTGTTCAGCCAACAAAAACACAAATAAAAACACTGAGGTGGAGAAAATCCATTCCCACGCTGAGAATTATTGTATTGCAGTGCAGAGCTTGCGTGAAGATGAATTTGATTTTCACCTGCCTTCCTGAGCTGCTCACTCACTGGAAGCTGGCGGGTAGCTGAACTCCAGTGGTTCTTTAGAAGCCCGATGCAGGGCAAAAGGGTAAGGCAGTGTGTCTCTGTTGTTCCTATGTCAGGACATCTGGATGTATCATTTTTCTGCAACACATGATATGAAGAGTGCTTGATTTTAATGACGTGGCCACAAACCGGCCTTGCCATGGTCCTGCCACGATCAGGAGGGCTCTATTCTCCTAAGTCTCTTTTATGGCACAGGTGGAGAGGTCACAGGACGGTGACGACAGCCAGGCAGTAGACTGAGCCCTGCTGCCTGTCGCGGTCCACCGTGGAGAAGCACCCAGTGCGAGGGCTGATGGCCAAGAGGCCCCCCCCGGCCTGGAGGGAAGCATGGGGCAGTGGGACCGCCGAGGGGGACGGGGGCTCTCTGCCTTCCCCAGTTTTTGCTTTCGGAGGGGGACTCCGAGCTGCAATCTCCTTGCCCAGCCCAGGGTG
>NW_010312594.1:0-7447 GCF_000700745.2 Antrostomus carolinensis
GGGGGGGGGGTTTCACAAAAAAAATTGCATGAAAATGTGCTTGATTGTGTGAGAAGAGAAGAAAATGAAGGGCTTTATTTCAATGATTCTTTGACTGTAAAAAAAAAAAAAAAAAATCTTTCCAAAGAACAAACACCTTGCACAAATCCAGGTAGATGACATACGTTGCTTTAGCCTTATCCATCAATGCTGTAACCCCATCATAGAAGGCCATCAAATTAGCCAGGTATGATTTGCCCTTGGTGGAGCCATGCTAGTTGTCACTAATCACCTTTTCATATTCCATGTGCCTTAGCATAGTTTCCAGGAGTATCTGCTCCATGATCTTGCCTGGCACTGAGGTGAGACTGACTGGCCTGTAGTTCCCTGGATCTTCCTTGTTCCCCTTTTTAAAAATGGGAGTTATGTTCCCCTTTTCCAGTCCATGGGAACTTCGCCAGGCCGACAGGACTTTTCAAGTATGATGAATAGTGGCTTCATCTGTTGGTTCTCTTAGGACCCATGGATACATCTCATCAGTTCCGATGGACTTGTGTACCTTCAGGTTCCTCAAATGGTCTCGAGTCTGGTCTTCTCCTATAGTGGGTAGCTCTTCATTTTCTTAATCCCTGCTTCTGCCTTCTGTGACTTGAGGGGTGTGGCTTGACCACTTGTTGATCATGACAGAAGCAAAGAAGTTGAATGTTTCAGTCTTCTCCATATCCCAGGTGACTAGGTCTCCCGTTTCCTTCTGGTGGAGGTCCACATTTTTCCTAGTCTTTCTTTTATCCCCAGCCTACCCATAAAAGCTTTTCCTGTTGACCTTGTTCTCCCTGGCCAAAATTAATTCTGCCAGGGCTTTAGCTTTTCTAACCTGGTCCCTGGTTGCTCAGATAATTTCCCTGTATTTCTCCCAGCCTACCTGTCCTTGATTCCACTCTCTATGGGCTTCCTTTTTGTCTTTCAATTTGTGCAGGAGCTCCTTGTTCATCCATGCAAGTCTCCTGGCATTTTTGCCTGACTTCCTCTTTGTTGGGATGCGTCGCTCCTTGCTTAGAGGAGGTGATCCCTGAATATTAACCATCTTTCTTGGTCCCCTCTTCCCTCAAGGGCTTTATACTGTGGAACTCTACCCAACAGGTCCCTGAAGAAGTCAAAGTCTGCTCTCCTGAAGTCCATGGTAGTGAACCTGCTGTGCACCCTCCTCGCAGCCCTAAGGATCTTGAAATCCACCATTTCATGGTCACTGCATCCAAGACTGCCCTTGAGTTTCACATTTCCCACCAGCCCCAACTTGTTGGTGAGAGCAAGGTCCAGCATAGCACGTCTGCTCGTTGGCTCCTTGATCACTTGGAGAAGGAAGTTATCATTGATGCATTCAGGAACCTTATGGATTGCTTACGCCCTGTTATGTTGTCCTTCCAACAGATATAAGGGTGGTCAAACTCCCCCATGAGGACCAGGTTTGTGAATGTGAGTCTTGAGAATATTTATGAGCATTTTTTGTTAGAGGAATGGAAAAAGTCTCTTTATACTGCCTGGATCTGATCTTGGAAGATCTAAAAGAAGAAAAAGTGAATAGTTATTAATCGAAGAAATAGTGCAGATTTTTTTTTGTTACTTTTCATCCACACTTTAAATAAGTCTAAGATTAAACCAGCAAGGAAAACTTTGAATCTTATAAACATTATCATACACAATTGCAAGATTCAAGTAGTCTGTTTTTATGGGTCAAGGAGAAGAGAGACTATCCACAGCATAAACCGATCTGTTTGGCAGTTCTTCAAGAAGTGAAAAACTACTTCTCCATAGAATTAGTAAGAGAACTGTGACCTCATTTCACTTATTGCATTCTGTACATCTTCACTTTTTCTCTCTGATCAAGCACAGGTCAACTCTTTGACTGGAGGTAAGACTAGCTAGTAAGAGACATATTATCTGCCTTTGCTCATGCAACTGAATAAGAGTTTTCTGAAATTCCAGCTTCCTGAAGGGAATTACTTTGTCACTGATTTTTTCTCAAAAGAATGGATGAATAAACAGATTTTTTTATTATTATTATTTTTTAAGTTTGAGGATAAAGTTAGCATTGTTGAACCTACTGTGACTAACCATGGCTTTTGACACTGAAGAAATATTTTGTGAAGGAAGAATATGAAGAAAAGGGAGACAGTTGAACCATAACAGAAGCATAAACATTTACCTGATTCTCTGTACAGGTTGCTGATTAACACTTTGTCTCCCACTAAGTCCTTGAAATAAATGTGAGAAAAGTATTAACACCTTTTTATAAAGAATTTTCAGAGTATGTAACAGAATATGATTTTTCCCATTACATTAAATACTGTCAAAGCATTCATGCAAACATTTAGCTCCCAGCACTTAGCTTCCAATCTGAAATTTCTTATCACTTTTAGGTATTGCTTTATGATGTACTGCATACTACTTTCTCTAGAGAATTCTCCATTCTTAATCAACAGCAATGTGCTGGCTGAAACTCCAGTAGATATGCATGATAACAGTAGCAGTTGGTGGTGTAGATTGTAGCAGACAGAAACCCAGCCCATGTTATGCTATGTAATATAAAATAAGCAACATAACAGAAAAGATCTCAGGTTCTGTAAAAGCAAGTCCAGCTGGAGGGATGGTGGTAAAACAGTATGTATGCATGTGCGCGCGTATGCAATAGAAACAGGAGAAAATGGGGCAGTGACAAATGAATATAATTTTCTTCCATGAACAGAACAGGCAGAAGATACAGACTGTTTTGACTCAGCTTCTTGATACTCTGTCTTGATTTTCGCATGAACCAGTTAGAGGAAATATAGTCTAGAAAAACAGTGTAACAAAGTAAATTTATAACCAGTTGGAAAACTGTACCAGGAGAGAAGTAATGATTTATTGGCTGTCAAAATGAAGACTGGCAGTATATAACAACCTGTAATTCTGCAGTCATCTGGTCTCATCTTTTTTTTTTTATTTTTTTATTTTTTATTTTAATTGCTGATATTTTCATGGATAATATGTTTTCTGGATGAATAACAAACACTCTACCTAAACTGTTGACAAAGGTAAAGAAGGGCAGCAACCATGCTGGCTAATAAACACATTTTATAAGTGATTGCTAGACTAGATGGATTATAGGGATAAACGTACAGTTCTGCATACATGTAGGAATAACCTAATGTATAAGTAAAAATATAAGACATGGTTGGCCTAGATGCAGTCTTTGGAAAATAATATAGGGGGTAGAGTAATTTTGTTTTAGTCACTAGTATGTAACAATAATGATGCTGTTACTAAACAGAAAAATCTTCTGCGCTCTATAAATAGGTGTATTTTGTATGATGTAGGAAATTATCTTACACCTGACTGTGTAATGATAATGCTTGCCTGTATTATCGTGATCAAATTAAAACACCTGTACTTCAAGAAAGATGTGGACCAATTACAGTCCAGAGAAGCCAAATAAGAATGAATGAAAATCTGGAAATAACGATCCAAGAAGAGAGACTGAATTAACTGAGGATGTCTAAAGAAGAGGTGCTTAAGAAAAAAAACCAAAACAACACAGGATAATACATTTTTGTACACGAAGAATTCTGAAAGAAGATACAAAGTAATCTACTCTGTGTTCTCTTAATATATAATATAAAAACACAGGGTCTAAATGACAATGAAGAATCATGTATTTTCTTCGTGCAGAAAAAGCTTCTAACACTACAGTAGATGGACTAGGTAAACTGTGGAATATCCCCTTTTTTTTTTCAGGTACTTAAAATGAATTTGAATGGCATGACCTTTCACAGACTAGGAAATTTAGGTTTTTATATCTAGTTTTCTAGAATTATGTGGTTGCAATTATCACGATCTCAAAACAAAAGTTATGGATACTATGAACATAGTTTCCTATACCCTGTTACTGTGGGTTGGCAAATACAAAAACTTTCTAAAGCTCATTTTGGAATCTTAGAAAGCAAGCATTCTTTATTCACAACACTGGTCGTACTTCAAAGCAAGCAGGGTGATTGCAAGGCAGCTCTTGGTTATATTATCAGAGTATATACATTACATCTGTATGCAATTACAATTATTGTATACATATACAATTTATTACAAAATTATTGTATACATATACAATTTATTACATGTATATGCATTACATTTCCCAGAATCATCATGCATATTCAAACGATTTCCTGTAATTTATTGTAATGTTAGCATAGAGATTATACATGCATTTTGTGTAGCTCGGGTGGTCATGAGGGGTCTCTAGCAATCTTTCAATCTTTTGACAGTGCACATTCTTTCCCACATTGTCCTTTAATGCATTAAGTCATAAGTAATATTGATGACTTAGAAGTTTCCCAGGTCCTTGAGAAAGATAAATATTTTCTTGTTAGTAATTATAACTCTTCTTTGCCAAGTCCTTGAGGAAGACAAGGATGTTGATGTCAGTAACTCTTCCCTATCTACTGTTCATGTAGATAGAATGACATCTGCAAAAGCCTTGAAATAATTAATTATTTGTTTGTTCTTTACTTATTAACAACACTGGCTCAAGGGAAAACTGTGTCGTTTACTAAGACTCATTACATCCTCAAATGCGAAAAATATATGTTTTAAGATTTTGTTTCCCACATATGCATCCAAGTGAGCAAAGTTATCCAAAATTGTTACACTCATGAGAAAAAGCCTATCTCTCTCTCTCTCTCTAAACTTTAACATTGACTTTGGTTACAGCCCTCTGACATACCTGAAAGCTTAGGAAGTGAACAAAACGTGTTGGTAATGGTTAATTCTGGAGATGCAAATTTATTTTTACAGTAGCTTCTTGGAAAACAGTTTCTAACTTCTTATATCTATATGCTTAAAGATCTCATAGTACAAGTCTAAAAATCTCCAGATCCCTGTAGTAACTTCCATATATTTTTATTTTTATCTTTGCTAATCATTATGTTTAGGATGAAGATACCCTACTTGACTACGGGTTGAGCTTTCAAAATTAGGGAGAAATTATAGTTTTCTCTTTTACTTTCTAAAAATACCATGCCTTTCCAAAACTTTAATCAGTTCTAAAATGCTTTTTTCATTGTGAATGTTCATACCTCAGTGTTCACTCTTACTTAAAGGGCAGTATCACAGCTGGTTTATTAATCAAGTGGGATATTTTTGTGGGCTTGTTTGTTTAGGTTTTGGTTGGTTTTTTGGTCTTTTTTTTTTTTTTTAATGTTCTATATTGAAAATGTCCCATCTAATTTGTATTTATATTTCTTCTGGCTTGAAAAGATATATCTCTTTGCTCATTACATTCATTCCACCTGCTCAACATGGGGGTTAATTTTATATTTTTTGAATATATTTTGTTATAATTTCTTCCATTCATTTCAAAATGCGGCCATCATATTAATATTAATTAGACCACACATGAGAAGAATCAGAATTCAAAATCTATACCAATTGCTGATTTAAATTGAAAAATTTTGTTCATAAAATCAAAGCAAAAACTCTCATTTTTTTCCTCCAAACTCACTACCTCAGAGATGTAATTACATTAATTGAAGCAAACAATCGGTGTTCAAGGTAAATAGTATGCAAATGAAAAAAACTATAAAGATGTTCCCAGTGTTTCTTATAAGAATCACTTAAATATAATAAAAGCTCCATACACCTGAAGAGTGCTCAGTTCAAAAAGATCATCTTCATATTCTTGCTGCATTGTTGACTAAACACATAATTTAACTTTTTCTTAACCCAGCTCCTATCCATACAGAAGATATATTAATGCAGTTAGATGACATTTTAAACTTGAACTAGCTAGTCTAGAAGGACTCTACTGAAGACTGGGATCTCGTGTTAATGTTTTCTTTGGTATAGTACTCCGTGTATAGTAGGCCTAATTAAAACAACTTGCTAATTTCCAAACTCATCTTTATGCTATTCCCATAACTTTTGTTTTGTTTTAAAGTATCAGTTATCTAACCATTTCACTGCTACAAACAGGCAACAAAATAAGATAATAAAAAGTTGTGCTGATTTATACAGTATTATAGGTGATGTTTTGTTTTCATGTAAGGCTTCTATCAGTTTGTTACTGGCTAGACTGTGTTTTCTTTAGAATTAGTGACTATTATATTGGTGAAAATTTCACTAAAATTTTGTAATTTTACTTTGTTTATGTTTACATACAGTATTTTCTCCTGTATACTATCAAGTAATCTCTAGCTCATCACTGGTTAATATTCAATACATGCGCATTCAACACTATTGTTTTGTTTTGTTTCAACCTGCGGATTGAAATAGGGGTTCAAAATTTGAATATTATATAACAAATAGCTATCCCATCTTAGAATTCCAAAAGGCTAATTTGCCTACTTTTTCCTCATGGAAGGCAACGGCACCATGAATAAATTTTCTGCGGTGCATAAGCTGCTTTATTTAAGGCATTTCAGGCATTTATGTCCTTCATCATTCTAATGTTTTAAGGTAGCCTATCACAGGGATCAAAATGTTTTACAAAAATAAGTGAAAAAAATGTTAATTTATTTGGTGAACTATACAATTATTAATTTTAGATACACTCTACATTTACTTTATTCTTTTTCTCTTAAAGAACATTTTCCAACCAGACTTCTTTCTCTCCCTTACTCCTTAATGAAAGTTGTGATCACAGAGTTGTTATCAAAGCTGTGAATTAGAAGTTCAAATATCTGCATGAATTGAATAACAGTGTTCTCAACTATTGGTGACTGGAGCCTTTCCTTTGTTTGTGAGGAATTTGCTGAGGAAGGGCGCTGGATACGGCTCCACCAAGGATTACGTAGTCTTCTGTCTGTCCTCCTGCTCAATATGCTTGGCTAGGAGGGCTGGTCTCGGTGCAGAAACAAATGCAGCACCTCTCAGCAGACTTTAGACTTCTACCAAGCCTAACACTGAAATTATGAGTTAAAAATATTCAGGTTTAAACCCTAGGCAAATACAGAATTGTTGACGACCAGTAAGAGAATTCAGCTGAATTGTGTTCCCCACTTTTCTGTGTTTTATGTTTATGTTTTCATTTAAGAGTAAGTATAAAATGATTTTTTTATCAACTCAAACCATAAAGACAGTGACTTGGTTCTGAATCATTCTTCTACTGTTATGAGAAAATACATGTAGAAGATTTTCCTATAATTTCACTGGGTGATATGAGATACATACACTCATTTGAATGCTCAGAGAAATTTCATATGTTAATAAGGATGAGCTGCAGAAAACAGCTTGTTTCTCAGCCAAGTACTTCTTATGACCAAAAATAATATTACAAAGGGAAGAAATGAAAACAGTGATATAGGCAGTTTTTACAGATTAGTTTGGGGTGAATTAGTAATGCTGTAATCAGTGTGATGTCAGAGAATTATTGCTTACTTCTCTAAACTTGTATCACTCCCTGCCCTAGCCTGTAAATGGAAAATTATTTGTTTCCTCA
>NW_010312594.1:7478-7769 GCF_000700745.2 Antrostomus carolinensis
TAAGGAGTTGGTAAGAAGACAGCTCTAAAATAAGATTTTTTATTTTTTTTTAATCTAGAGTGGAGATTTTTGACAAGCTTTTTTGATGGGCTTTTTGTTGGTGACTGGTGACAGGACAAAGGGCAATGGGCAAAAACTGGAACACTGGAAGTTCCAGACAAACTTAAGGAAGAATTTCTTTACTGTGAGGGTGATGGAACACTGGAATAAGCTGCCCAGAGAGGCTGTGGAGTCTCCATCTCTGGAGATGTTCAAAACCTGCCTGGATGCTTTCCTGCGTAACCTGGTGTA
>NW_010312594.1:7784-23323 GCF_000700745.2 Antrostomus carolinensis
AGGGGGGTTGGACTAGATGATCTCCTGAGGTCCCTTCCAACTCCTACCATTCTGTGATTCTGTGATTCTGTGAAGCTTCAAAGTGGAATGCCTAAACTGAGACAACTGATGAAACTTGCATATGAATTCACTTTAAAGTATCTTCCTTCATAAAGTCTAAAACCAAATGCTATTTCCAGTAATAATTTTTTTTAATAGCAGAGTCCTGCATATGGCTTCAAGTAAAAAACAACGGTTTTAATCCTGTAATCAGGCTGAAGGTTCCCCTTTGTGGGTTTAATACAAGTAGGAAAAGTGCTCATATTTAATTGTATAATTTTTATTATATATCTGTTAGTCTTAGAATTGTAGTCCTGCAGATGACAATCTGTTATGCACTGTGATTTTATTTACATCCTGCTTTTTTGTAGTAAGTTATTATTGTGGTTATGTATTGGGCTCATGTGCCAAGGTTTTGGTAGTAGGGGTTGTTGCAAGGCAGCTTCTGTGAGAAGACAGCAGGAGCTGCCCACATGCTGAACAGAGCCAGTTCCAGTCAGCTCCAAAATGGACCTGCCACTGTCTAATGTTGAGCGCACCAGCGTTGCTGAGGGTGCCTCTGTGATAACATATTTAAGAACAGGGAAAAAATGATGCACAGCAGTTGTGAAAGAGAGGAGTGAGAAAAATGTGAGAGAAACAGCCCTGCAGACAGCGAGGCAAGAGAATAAGGAGCAGGAAGACGTGCTCCAGGCAGTGAAACACTCATCACCCCTGCAGCCCGTCATGAAGACCGTGGTGATGCAGATTGTCCCCCTGCAGCCCATGGAGGTCTATGGTGGATCAGATATCCACCTTCAGCCTGTGGAGGACTCCATGCTGGAGCAGGTGTGTGGGAAGTGGAAGGGCAGGATTAGAAATCACATAATCCTTGAATTAATCAGAATCACCTGAAAAGCAAACACTAACATGACAAGCAGCCACCAGATGTTCTGCCACCAGATTCTTTTCAGGTGAACACTGCATGTTTCCACAACAACAAAACACACTTATGAACTCAAAACTGCTACCAAACAATGTAGCAAATGTTAAATTTGGAAATAGAACTGGACATCCTTCCCAGTGTAGATTTTATCAACTATCTTTCTCAGAAGAAATGACACTATCCAAGCCTATTTCCAGAACCTTGTGGACTAGGTTCATTTCCAGAACCATCTGGAAAGACTGATTAGGCCTGCATCAATATGCTAATCACCTCCACCCACTGGGAAGGCCCTTAAGAACTGGTGTAAATAAAAGGGAACAGCCTCAGCCATCAGTGAGGTACTCTCATGATTCTGGATCCACATGCAGAAGAAAAGACAACTCCTTCACCAGCAGGAAACAATACAAGAAGAATCTTCCCTGTTTGTTGCTGGAACCTAGGGTGGTGAGACTTTCTTCTTTCCCCTTTCTAGCTTTCCTTTTTTCCCTTCTTCCACCTTTCTTCACTCACTTAAATGTTACTTGTTCCTTGTTCAATAAATGAATTTCTTTCACATATCTGATTGCTTGGCGTGGATGCACCTTTATTTGCCTCTTGGGAATCCTGAGCCTGTGTCAAACCAGGCTTGAATCCAGGGTTCTCAAACTGGTTCCTGACATTTTAATTGGTGTAATTGACAGGATTCCTGTGAATGGCAAAAACAATTTTAAAACTGGCATTTTTTGACCAAGAGACAAATGTGGTCCCTGACAACCTCTGGCCCAGTGGGGAACCCACACTGGAGCAATCTGTTCTTGAAGGACTGCACTCCATGGAAAGGACCCATGCTGGAGCAATTCATGAAGAACTGCAGCCAGTGAGAAGGAACCACATTGGAGAAGTTAATGAAGGACTGCCTCACATGGGAGGGATCCCACAATGGAACAGGGGAAGAGCATGAGGAAGAAGGAGAAGCAGAGGCAAAGCATTATGAACTTACTAGAGCTTCCATTCCTCATTCCTCCACCCTGCTTGGGGGAAGGAGGTAGAAGAGGTGGGAGTAAAGCTAAACCTGGGAAGAATGGAGGGGTGGGGGGAAGGTGGTTTTAGTTTTGGTTTATTTCTTCCTATCCTGCTCTGTTAATTTATTGGTAATAAATTAATCTTCCCCAAGTCAAAACTGTTTTGCCTGTGGCAGTAGTCAGCAATGATTTCCCTTCCTTATCTTGACCCATGAACGCTTTCTTCTTTTTTTGTCCCCCTGTCCTGTTGATGAGGGGCAGTAATAGAGGGGCTTGGTGGACACCTGGTGACCTACCACGCTGGGTAGCTATGTTAAAGTCAGCATGTTTATCACCTTTCCTTATTCACTATTGTATAAATATCAGCAGGAGTATGTGTAGGAGGAAACAGAATAGGACCTGTTGCATAAGACAGAGCAGATCTAATGGGGTGCTGTAGCAATCATTGTGTGTCCAGGAGGTGAGGATCCAGAAGGTGTAAGGTACTTCATGTAAATGGAAATTGTGGCAAAGGTGATGTCTTTCTCCCTCAATGCCACGTGGCCAGGGTGAAACCTGATGAGAGAAACCAGTGTAATGAAAGAAAGTTACTAAATCACAGACCTAAGGACATTCAAGATATTGTTTGAGTAAATTAAATGATCTTAGGGAACCTTCCTGGACTCAGTTGTTGCTGCTGGTAAATTGGAATAATTGTTTTCAATAGGGCAGCTTACGTGTTTCCAGGGAGTTGTTTAGCCTTGCTTAGGAGCTGACGTGCTCCAGTGCTCTGATTTTTTATTTTTATTATTTTTTATTTTTATTTGCTCTGAACATCAACCTCACCTTCATGCCTACCTGCATATCTTTCTGTTGCATTACTTTTCTCTCTTCTTTTCCTGAATACTCTGCCCCACCCTCTTTTTACATACCTTGTCTCTTAAGTAGTTCACTGCACTTTTTTAAGAAGCTTCAGAAAATGAATAAGTATGAGCTAACATGATATTTGGTGTTCTAACATCATCATGTATAATGTCTCTTTCTTCACCTCGTGTTACGTAGCTTGTAAACTGCGCAAAGTCTATGTTTGCATAATGGGACTTCAGTCTTGTCTGAAGGCACCTGTTTAATACATGTGATTAATATAGTACATCTTTGTTAACTGCTAATTATGCAGAATAATAATAAAGGTGTTTTTTTACAAGTCTGAATTCCTTCACTGGGTTTGTTTAAATTTAGTAGGCATTATAAAAGCTGTAAAGTGTTCCTGATTTGCATTTCAGAACGGTGAGAAGGCATAACAATGGGTTTTTAGAAGTTGAAATTTCTTTAGTGTCTTTCTTTATCAGGGGATATTCTTGGATTACAGAATCAAATTGGATTCATCAAAGAAATAACATGGAACCCGAGTAATTTACAGTCTTACATAAGTTTTAGATTATATGAAGAAAGAAATTATTTTTTGTTATCCACCATTTAAATGCAATATTATAAACCTATTTTTCCTTTCAGCCAAATGTGATACCTCAGGACTTTTAAACTTTTAAATACCAGAAAGCTCCAACCCATCTCATGCTAAAAAGAAATCCTTTAAGTAATGTATTCATGTAATCTATGGCTATGTATGTATTATGAGAAGTAATATGCACTGCTATATTTTATTACTACTTTTGTAACAGTATTTGTCCATTCTTGTTAAAATTATATATCAAAGAGCTTATGACAAAACATTTATTTACCTATATTGGCTCTCTACAAAAGCTTTACACTATTAAAAAATGCTTATTCATTACTTTTCCAAGAAATTATTAACATATTTATTACATTTCCAAGAACTCATTAATATATGTAAATGTCCTTTTTGCATGCACACTGATGTCCTTTTGAGACTCTTCAGGGGGTGGGGGTCCTATGGTGGTCGTAAAACTTTTGCCACTGTGCCCTTTGATTGAACTTTTCTTCTGCGCACGTTTAGTTCATCTGTTGTCCTGTTTACAACACTTTTGTGTCCACAAAACTGGTTTATTCCAACATTAGTACCTTATCTACCCTATTGCAAAGATTTGACACCTCAAGTCTCCTGTTATCTATTTTAAACTACAAACTTCACTAGGCCTACCTGATATGTAACTACCTTTCACTGTCATGCTGTATAAGCAGAAGGATATGTTCTTTCCATACCATCAGGGCATCACCTTAGGGCTCGTTGTTATTTTCACAGATAGCGGGTCCAGTCTTGTGCTTCATTAGTGTCATTTCTTCTGAGAAAGATAGTTGATAAAATCTACACTGGGAAGGATGTCCAGTTCTATTTCCAAATTTAACATTTGCTACATTGTTTGGTAGCAGTTTTGAGTTCATAAGTGTGTTTTGTTGTTGTGGAAACATGCAGTGTTCACCTGAAAAGAATCTGGTGGCAGAACATCTGGTGGCTGCTTGTCATGTTAGTGTTTGCTTTTCAGGTGATTCTGATTAATTCAAGGATTATGTGATTTCTAATCCTGCCCTCAACTCCCTACCTCCTGCCTAATGACTCTCTTTTGTAGTTAAAGGAGGTCATATAGCTACATTAACAAATATTGTAATTAATTGTCAAAAAGTATAAGCAACAGACACTTCTTTGTCCTGTTTTTTTTTGCATGTGGATTTGTTGGTAGGAAAAAAAAAATAAGAAAAAAAAAGAGAAATATCTGCTTTGGAGGATTTAGTCCTATGTTATCGTATAATATAAAGAAACTCAGCATATTTTTTATGTTCCATGGGTTTGCATTTAACTTTGGAAATAGTCTTCTTTTGAGTATATATATATATATATATATATATACATACCTGTATATTCAAATTACTATAACTAAGTCAACAATAATATGAGCTGTCATATAGTAAATAGTTTCAGCTGAGAAGTTCTACAAAATTTTATTTGAGCATTAAATATAAGGGAAAGTGTGAAACATCAGTCTATTGTGCTGTAGCACAAATACTTGGGACATCTTTTGTGCTGTGTTTTTTTTTTCTGATGGGCTTTTCCCAGTTTGATACTGTTTGACTAAGACCTGTTGTTAACTGAATGTTTGTTTGCTGTGAGGCATCCTACAGATGAGATGGTGCTTATACTTGTTCTGTAGTACTTCTGCTTTTTTTTTTCTCCCTCTCTGCCTATTTACTTGCCAGAGTATCTGAACACAAAACTAATAACTTTTTTTTATTGCTTGAACTGAAGTGCAACATTGGTTTAGAAGCATGTTCATCAATACTTTATTGTAAATCACTAGCAGGTGAAACAAGTTTGAAAACAAACTTGTTTTTGTAAGATTAGGAATGCTTCTTCTGCATGGGTATATATCAGCTTCAGATGGATAGATTTAGTATGGTAATTAAACTAATTAAGACACAGCCAATTAAGAAATATTATTCATTTTTATTTGAGCAAATTAACATGTTTGTGAATTTTTTATAAATGTTATTACATAAAAATATAATTAATGATCTGATTACAAAGCAATTATTTTGACTGAAATCATCTTGCCAGAAGTCCCTATCTTGTGGCAGAGCAACTATAAATCAGAGCATCTCTTCATTAAACAGTGCAGAGGCTTAGCAGAATTCTCAAGACCTGTAACACGTGTGCCATAAACAGGAAGAGACCAATATCAGCCCTCTGTTCAGATGACAGTTATAATTTGCAAACATTGGCTGCTTAAAAACTTTAGCAGTTTTACAGTGAAAGAGAAAATTAGTTTCCAGTGTTTGTCAGTTATCTTCCATCTCTGATCAAGAATTGATAGTAGTGAGTTCAGTGCAACAGAGCAAGGAACAGAACAGTGTTTCTTCCTCTGGAACTTGACTCATTTGGCATTTAATTTTGTGAGAGTGCATGTAATTCTTCATTGTAGCTGAAATGGTTCATTCTCCCTCTATTCCTTTCTTCTTCCCCCCTCTCCCAGAAATCTGTATGATCATGCTGTTCTTTAGGCATTGAGAGCTGAAGAATAGTAATTTTATTTGTAGTTCAGTGTTCACTGATGACAAATTGTAACCTTTAAGAGTTCTTGGTTGTGTAATATATGTGTTATATCTTAAGTATGTAGAAGCAGTAGAATAATTTACCTCTCAAAGGAAGAGAATAGAGGCATTTTGCAACATCCACTTCTTCCTCAATGATCGACACGTCTTCTGTCTTCCATAGCCTTGTCTTCTACTACACTACAGAGTCAAGCAGGTTTTCCCCAGTCTGCAAATCAACCCTAACAGAATATCCTCTTTATGAGCCATTTCCTGAATTTGCAAACTTGAATGCTAACCATCTATCTACAAGTGATAATACCTATGATTGCTTCTGCAGAAATAGAGTACAAGAAGTAAATAAATAAATACAAATAAATTATCTTCATTGCAGTTGCAGCCACTACCTTAATGAACTTATATATATATATTATTTCTTAGTATTCAGAGACTACAAGAGTGAGTTATATGTACTTATTTATCTTTGTAAAGAAATTTTTTTTAAGCTTCACATAGTCTATTTCCAGAGAATCACTGGGGCAGAATAATGAATAACATAATCCAGAAGATGGAGTCAAACTGAATGTCAATAAGAACGTAGCTAGCATAAGAGTAGAAAGATTATTAATCTTTCATTCATGCACAATTGTATTTGTGTTTGGAAAGCGTGATATATTTGGTTTTCATTATTTTCCTCAGGATGTAATATAACTCCAAGAACAATCTACGGGTAACACTTGCTGACATAACATTCCAGGTGATGGGAAGATGAACCTGTATACTTCACTTGCAATTTGATCTGAATTTGTCCTACTGACTCTGACAGTTAAAAAAAAAAATAATAAAAAAAAAATCCTAGAATATTCTTCAGCCACTCCTAAGATATGTGCTACAATGTTGTAGTTATTTTTGTAACAAGAAAACTCACAATATTTCCTTCACCTACTATAATGCAAGTAATTGTCACTTGTACAATAGTGAACACACTCTCTTGTTGCAACACAGGATATACATCATGGTCTGTGAAATAGATACCATTAGAGTTTGCTCAGAAATAGTCAGTTCTTTCAGGAATCTGAAGAAAACACCCTAGCAACACTTCCTCTTTTAGAATGAGTCTAGTATCTTTCAGTTCTATCAGCTCTTGTCATTCTGGAGTATATAAAATTAACACCAATTAAAGACTCTTTAGTTGACAGTACAAAAATTAGTGATACCAGGATAGATAAAGTAATGGCTTATGAACTTGGATTACTTTTAATATTGATAATATTGGTATAAGTGCAATTAGAGACATAACACTTTTGAATTTTTGTAGAAACACAACTAAATTTAAAATCAACCAGAATTTGTGGGGCACATTTTTCCTAAATTTCAAAGAAATATAAAAATGATTAAATTGCAGTTTGTCAAAAAAACACTCAGAAAAAAATAAGTAAGACATTGAAAGCCGGGACTTGATGAGTAACATTATATTTGTTGGATTTTACTAACACAAATACAATAATGGGAAACTGGTATTTTAAAGTTTTCACTAAAAAGTTTAAATTTAGATGACTAAGATATAGTAACTTATGTAGAAAGAGCATTAATGATCGAATATTTAAAGAACCATTTTCAAAGTTGTTTATAATCTTACAGAAAAAAAGTATTTATAACAAAAGGAAGGGGGACATAGGCTTAAAATATACTAAAATATTTGTTTTATGCAGCTGTCTTGTTGATAGTTGTAGAGATAGAAATATGATAAAAATGAAATTAAAATATTTTAATTTTATGAGCTCAATTTTTTTTTTTGTTGTATGTTTGCATTGAACATATAGAGATTTTTGCCTATAATAGTGACTTCTATGCACTGCATGAATGCTTACAAATGATAATATAATGTCATATTTTGTATGTAACAGGTAATTATTCCAGACCATTATAATCCAGAATTGGTTCATGATCATTGTCTGGAATCCCTGGTAACAAAATACAGTAGAGAGATATTATTATTACAATCATGAATGTTATAGGGTATGATCCTGACACTTTCTGATTTCTCAACTTTTGACTTTCTGATCTTTTAACTTCCTTTTCATCTTAACATTAACATTACCAGAGTGGTAAGGAAATAACTTTTAGATATTAATAATTTCCAGGTGCTTATACTGTATCTGTTAGTATGTTCAATAACTACTGACTATTTATTTAGTCTCAACTCTCCTTTTCCTTCAGTACTTTTTAAAAGAGTGAGTGGAATTTTCCTGAAATTTATCTTCTATTAATTGTTATTTAATCTACTTTTCGTAGAGAAAGTGGATTTAGGTATTGCTTTAGAACAACCACATTTCAGACTCAAAAAAGTATGTTTCCAAAAGAAATCAGAATGTGCAGAAAATTATTGTATAGGCAGATTATGTTGACAAATTTGTTCCAATATGTATCTGTAAACTTAAAACTAAGTTTAGCAAAAATCATATATTCTTCATCCCTATGTTATTATGATTTAGGAAAAAAGAAAGCTGTTGTTGATATCTGGGATGAGATACAGAGCTGGAAAATATCCATGAACTCTTGACATTTGCAACCTTAATGTCACAGAGTTATTGATCACATATTGAATGATATGGAAGTGAAGCTGCTACTTTCCAGATCTGTGCAATTGAGTAAAAAATGAGATTATTCATCCAGAGCTTTTGATATTAATATGAACAGAATTGTCCTTATCTTTTCTTTAATATTCTCTTAAAATTCTGAGGTTTTTTACCAACATTTTCTTTTATACAAGAAACCACGTGTAGTGTAACATAGTAAACTAGTATTTGACAGTGCAGTGGTTTTTAACTTTTGATGAGACCTTCCTTCTGTACTTCTAATGGTAGTCCCAGAAAAGCACTACCATTAGTTTACTAGAAAACTACACAGGCATTGTCCTGATAAAGTTTATTTTTATTACAGTCACTAACATAGTCATGGTGTATGCTATCTGCCATTATTCTAGATGATTACCAGGCATGGTTTGGGGTTTGCAGAGGTCAAGACAGGGTAGTATGATAAAATCACCTTGTTTTGAAGGAGAAAATTTACCTTAACACCTTATAAATAGTGAATTTTGTATCTCTGTGACGGCTTCAATCATGCTTTATGGTTAAGCTGCCTGAAAGGCAGCATGTGTATATCTGTATATATGTACAGCTCAGTCATCATGTTTGTGATATTGAGCAGGAACTAATAACACATGCTCTAACAACCTCATCTTAGCTTTTTTTTTAGCAAGGCAAGATTTGAGCATCATGGCACAAAGTCTTCTTACAGATGTGTTTTATGTGAGCATAATTTCCATGTATGTATATGGATATTAATGTTAGAACCAAATTTGATTTCTAATCCATGCGTTTTTCACGGAGAAACAGTTTTTGTACTGTTTAAGTGGTTAATACAATACTCCATAGGAGGCAGGAATTACATTGCAAATTGTACCTAAAAACAAATGAAAAATATTGATTTGTAAATCTAGTAAATTCAAAGAAAAACACACAAAAATATCACTAATGGAATGGTAGCTTATTGTGAAATATATGTAAGACTGAGGCTGAATAACCATGGAATATTTACTAATTTTTCTAATATATTCTGGAAAACTTGTGTCAATAGATGTTATTGCATACCGTTATTTTTTTGTATGCATCTTTGAAACTCAATAATGCAACCACAACCCACCTGAAATCAGGAAAACAATGTCATGAGCATACCATTACTATTCCATGGACTTTGCGTATATTTCTCTAATAACAGACAAAGCGGATTCTCTCTTTTATTAAAGTACCTATTGTTTTTGCACAAATAAATTCAATTTCATTCTGGTACTGTATAACAAAAAGTAGTATATTTAGACCTTTTATTTGGTTTTGGGGGGAGATTTTTTTTTTTTCCCCTGGAAGGTCTGCAATCTCAGAGCAGAAGCGGTGCTGTTTACTTAGTTGCTTATCAGAAAACAAAGAATTAATTTTAAGAGGGAAAAGTATCAAAAATTCTATATGAATAATTTTATAGTCTCAGATTACTTTACAACAGCTATAAATGTAGTAAGCTCCTCACACAACATACCTGTATTCTCAGATTTTAAGACTAAGATTTTTATTATGGTGATGAATTTATAGGAACAACTAGAAAGATGAGCCCTGAGGTTTTCATGACTTCTTCTTTTATCTTTTTAAAAGACAGATCATGCCATGTCAGGCAATTGCAGAGCTGCATCAGCATAGGAGCAAGGCTAAAGGCTATGCTACGTCTCCTCTGAAGAATACAAGTTAAAGTACAGTTTTTGTATCTAAGCAACGATCCTGCCTGATTCTGAAGAAGGGCATCGCCTTTCATGCCTAACTATTCCTTTAACATGAATGAACCTCTGGAGGTATTTGGATGAAGACTAGTCTGTGCTCAGAGGCAAAGTTCCAAATATAGTGCCTTATTTCCTTAGTTTAACACAATTCCCCAAACAATCACAGGAGAATTGAACGAGCTCAATAAATGATTGCATTCTTATCAGCTATTTAGATTAATATTATGTCAATCCCTACTTCAGTCAAAACAATCAATTCTTTCAAAATCAGTGTAGAAATCATGACAACCAGGTATGGTTACTGCCATACAGAGTTCTCTGCTGACAACCAAAACTAATACAGTCTGAAAGATGTAGACAACCCCACAGCTCTGCAGATGTTGACCGACTAATGTAGTGGATTTTGTCCCAACATCAATACTGTATATTTTGATAAATTATTGAGATTTCTTCAGGAAGAATAGCAATAAAACCATACCATTGATAATGAGAATACATCTTTATAACGTTTTCACCATCTTTTAAAAATTAAGAGCAAGATGATGCATCAGTGCTTCTTCTAATTAGCATTTTCACTGTTCGGATGAGCTTGGATGGGAAGAAATATTGTTCTTTGTGATGTAAGAATCATGGAATAGAGATAAAACTGTTTAAGACAAGCTAGAAGTATTGCCACGGACTCATAAAAGGGTGTTTTTGAAAAATGAAGTAGAAACCAGCTTAATAGTTACATACTGCAAGAATGAGCACACAATTGGTTACGTGGATCGATGCATTGACAAGAATGCTCTTTGAGATTAAAATGATTTTAATCCTAAAAGCAGTAGTCATAGTGCTCTTCCATGTTGCCTTTTCAAAGTTATAAAAACCTACTTTCAAAAGAAAAATTTGCATTAAAACTCTGAGTTAGTTTTAGATTATGAGCAGACTGCAAATTAGTGAAACTGATGCTAATTTCCTCACTGAAGAAAGATAGAGACTTACAGACGCAAACAGGGAAAAATGTTCTCATTGACAAATTTTCTAGCTTTACTTTGGGCCCTGGGAATAACTGCAGGGCACATATGAGAATTTAATTGATAGTATAGGCAGATACTTGGCATTTCCATTCTTTGAGTTTTGAGAGGGTAGGGTACTAGAATTTCTTGTTCTCATTGATCAAAAACATGGTTACCTAGCCTACACATTACATTGAGGACAAGTTTTACTAATTCCTAGAATGTAGATTTAGCTGACTTTTGCTTTAATATCTGAAGAGTAGCTTGATGTAATAACTCTCTGTAAGCAAGTAATTACGTTCAGTACTATAGTCTTGAAGTGAGAAAGGTGTCTACATTCAAACTACTGTCTGAAATGAGAACAAGCTAAGGAGTAGATGTCTTACTTGTATATCTATTTCCACAGCCACAAGTTGCATGTAATACTGTTGATTAAACCACAAATGTCTGCAATTTTCTATGGAAATCTAATGGATATATCTTTACAAGCTGTACAATAAAGGATAAAATCAAGATCTGTAAGATGTACTAATTTTTCTTTCATTTTTCTCCTATAACAATATCTCTTGGGAGAGAAGCATCCTTGAAAGGTAAGTCTGAAAGATAAGGAGTTAGTTTGCTTTCTGTGGTTGTTAAGCCAGTCTGAACACCTGCTCTGCTCTTGTGTAATTTTTCTGCAAACAGCTTCAAATAGTGTTTAATGATCACCTATAGCATTTCTAATAAAAACTGAATAAAACCTCCATACTGAGAAAATAAATGCATCTCTAGTAAGCTTGAGTGTTGACTTGAGAAATAAAAGAAAACATAGTTCTTCAATATTAAATAAGACTTTCTCACTGGTGTCGGACAATGGGTCTTCAGTTCTGTGGCCAAAGAAAAAATACAGGGAAGACTATTTTTATTTTGCTGGGACTCACAAAGGAAAACTATTTCAAGAATGAAGAGTAGCCACAGCAAAATAAAACAAGGAAAATCTTTTTCAGGACTTCATTTATCAAAAAGATTGTATCATGCTGTTCTGTATGGGGACTTTGCACAGGTTATCCTTTGCAGTCCCTGAGCTCAAAAATCACAATGGTCAGGCTTAAAGACCAGCTAAGTCCTGATGTGAAGAATCCAAGATGAGGAGTACTAGTACAGACGGGGTTATCTGCTTACCTTATGCCAGATTTTGCACCTGTTTAAAATTGAATTATTCTACTGATTTTAATACAGCAATGTCATTCACAGCATTGAGCCCCTGCGCTTTATTTGCACTATCAGTCAGTTCCTGTAATCAATTCAGAGTTTTTGTTTGAGCCTGATGTTTACTTCAAAATCGGTTGAGAAAGTGGATGATTTTTTTTTTTTTTTCCCCCACAGAGGATGGCCTTGAATAAAAATGGGTCAGAGCTAGAGAGTACTTTTCCAATAAGTAGTTCAGGGGTGAGGGAAGATTACTGTTGTGCTATATTTCGCTTCAAAATCATTTTAGCTTGTTGAGGTTGGCTGTCTTGGTTTTGTATCACAAAACACTTGCCTAGATATCTCATATTTAGGTTGCTTAGACATGGTTTGAGCAAACTATTTTTAAATCTTAATGTCACATGTCCCATGGTCAAAACCATTTTAATTTCTAAATTTTAAAGCTATGAAAATAATACGCTACCAGTATTTAAAGACATTTAGCCTTAACTGCAACACTCAATACATGTTGATATGAATAAAGGATGATATACTGAAAAGCCAATGTGAAATGGGACTCTTTTCCTATATCAAATTCAATTAGATGGCATCTGAAAGCTTTAAGTATCTTTCTTTCTTTAGCAAAAGAATCTATTTTTTTTCTTCAGTCAGAACTTGCTGAACAAAATTTTTGTATTAAATGAAAGAACTATCTTCAAAAAACTATGTTTGATTTTTGCTGATGACTTTTATAAGGCACCCCCCAAAAAAATGCAAAAGATTTTGTTCATAGTAGAAAACTAGGGTCGTTATAAATTTCTGCTGGGTCTGGTAATGTGTATTTCGAATCCCATTAATTAAATGCCTTCAGCAAAACTGATTTGCCTCCTTGGAGTTTCTGCTTGTCTATCTGAAATGTCATCAACATACAGAAGAGACCTCTGGGCATTTGTGCTGCTGCAGCATGCAAATTGTGCAGGGCATGTGGAAGGGCACTGTCTCACCACAGTGCCATCTGCTTGAAAGTGCAAGGGAAAACGCTGAGCACTTTCCTGAGTTTCATGCTATAAAAACACTGAATAGGAACTCATTAGCCTACAGCAGTTCCCATTGTAATCACATTATATTCACGCAGAGAAAATTGCCTGTCTGAACAGTAAGTCCTTCATATTGTTTAAGACTGGTTGGATGCTTCCTGCTATTTCTGCAACATGGATCTCTTCAATTGTTTTCTCTACAAGAGAAATATTTTGCAGATTTTTACTCAGATAACATTCTTCAATATCTAATGGAAGTTAACACTTTTAAAAATCAGTCTAAAATGGAACACAATTTCTTTGCTTTCTCACATTATCGCATTTTCAGTTACTTAAATAATTTTCTTAGAGGAAAAGGTAAATGATCTTGTTAAAAAGAGAAAAGCAGTAGTACAGATACCAAAAAGATAATCTTAAATTGTGTAAGGGTTAATTAAGTAGATTAAAACCCCTCTGAAATATGACTCCAATATTTTTTTCCTTGAGTTGTACAATTCTTGTAATTTGAAAAGTTTTTTGGCTTTGATAATTTGTATAAAAAGATGTAAACAAATTACACTTTACATTTGAGTTTCATCTTGAAGAGGGCTAAGCAGAAGTGGAAGATGGACAGAGCCTTTTATGCTTCAAAGTGGTATCCATTATTGTCCATAGAGCTGTGTTGTTTTATTCTAGTTATGAGTCTCATTATGCTACTGCTTGTATAGGGTTAGGTTGGAAAGGCAACCTAACCTACTACCCTACTAGAAGTAAACACCAATGAATGAGAGGTTAAAACAGTCTAATAACATTGCTACATTTTTTTTTCTGTTTTAAACCTTAGCTTCCCTATTTCTTGTGCTGTGCTGTGTGTGAGCTAAGGATAGGTATCGTGAAGCATAATTTGTTGTACTGTGTTTGGTTACATATACACTAATACGTTGCAGGGAGGTAAATTTGGTTATGATTTCGTGCATGTCAGCTATTCCATGCTAACTCTCCTTCTGTATGCTCTTGTAAATTCAGCTAGCACAAATGGTTAGTGGTTTGTACATTTTTTTAAACTGAGGACATCGAGATGCAAATATGTAGAATGCTTCACAGTCCCTGAGTTCTTTCACATTTGTAATGAAAAAGAATTATCATGCAAACTGCACTAAGGGTTAAAAAATTCAAAAGTTTGTTGTTTTGGGTTTTTTTTTTTCCCACTGTTTTATATTTTTTCTCCTCCCTCTTTGTGTCTCAGTTATGTCTAAATTGAGATACAAGAAAACTCCTCTGTAAACTTGCAGAATCAAATGTGGTGATAGTGTTATCAAATGTGGTGGCTGTACTGATGATATAAAAGAAAAAATAAGTATTTTCATTTTTTTTCCTGAGATCCTCATCCTCAACATCATGCTCAGGTATGTTTAACATCAGTCTTTGCTTGAAAGGGTTTTATTTTCTTTCTATGCTTTATCAGTGTAATTAGTTATACAGAAAGAATTTCTGGCCTTGCTAGAGTGAAAAGTAGTTTTTTTAGTTTTTCATTTGAGAAAGAGGTTGAAAGTCAGTAATCTGATTATTATGTAACTTTGGTTATGTTTAGATTTTCATAGAATCATGGAATCATAGAATTGTTAGGGCCAGAAAAGACCTTTCAGATCATCAGGTCCAACAGTCAACCCAACACCACCATGCCCACTAAACCATGTCCTGGTATAACCTTAAGAATAAAAAAGAGGTAGAAAATATTTAGAAAAGCTTTCGGGCTATGTATTGCACTTCAACTGAGCTACAGGTGAAGTCCAAAACTATCCTTTTCTTGTGGTATCATGACAAACAGGAACACTTTGACATATGTATTTTTTTGTCCTGCCTTTGTGCCCTAATTTGCTTGCTTTTACCCTGCTTTCCCAGCTTTTTCCTTTGAGTCAACCTTGGAACTTCATTTGGAAGAATTGCCCCCTGCTGGACATCAGTTGCATCTAGGGGTCCCACCTATCTCTTACCTGGAGCACTGTGGCAGAGCAGAGCTGGAAAAGATTTTATTTCCATTAAAAGCTACTGTGGTATTTATTATTATTATTATTATTATTATTA
>NW_010312595.1:0-23240 GCF_000700745.2 Antrostomus carolinensis
TAAGAAAGATGCTCCAGCCCCTCAGTCATCTTTGTCACCTGCGCTGGACTCTCCAGAAGTTCCCTCTCTCTTGAACTGGGGGGCCCAGAACTGGACGTATGTTCAGTGTAAAGCTTTTGTAGAGACACCAGCCACCATGCGCCGTAGGTGGAGTGATCCCCGGCGCGTCCAGCGCCGCAATAAAGAACAGCTGCTTCTAAGAAGTTCATTCCTGATTTCGGTGACACCCACGTGTGTGTTTGGAGCTGTGTGTGCACGCAGGTGTGTGTGAAGTGTGCACGCACACACGTGTGTCTGTGTGAATGAAGGTGAGGGGGAGGCTGGAAACACGCGTGACCAGGAGCTGTCCATGCTCCAAAGGACCGTGACAACGTGCACGTCTGAATGTGGGGGATAAAAAGGAGGGTTGCCTGGAGCTGGGGGAATTTTTGTGCCCTTGGCTCTGTGTCAGCTGCACCAGGGCCCCAGAGGAGCGAGGTGCTGGGGTGGGATTTCTGCAGCCTGCCCCTTTCTGCACGTACACCTTGGCTCTGCGGTGTCATTCTGCATGTGACCTTAAACTGCACACCAGCCGGGTAGGTCCTGGATGCCGTGTGTGGTTGGATATTCTTTGCACATCTGTATTTTCTGCATAAAACCATGTGGAAGATAATGCCACGTGGCATAATCACCGCCAGGTCATGATATTTCGGGCAGATGCACGTAGGTTCAGCTGACCAGCGTGTGCCCTGGCAGACACGCACAGAAATTCCCACACAACTAATGAGAAGGGAAGGTTAGGGCAACTGGGGATTTGCCCATGACCAGGACATCGCCCCTGTGAGTGGCACACGTAGGAAAAGCCTAATAAGATTTATCTTGCGTGCAGATTTGCACACAGTGTCTTTTCTGTGTTTGTAATGCAAAGAAAATACTTCATTATAAATGGCTTCAAAATTAAGAGATGGAAACTTGATTTTTTTAAAGCAGCCAACAGAAAAAAAAACCCCAATTAAAGTTTCTAAAAGTAAGAGATGATAATTTTTTAAGGAAAAAGAAGGATTATACCAAACAGAGATAACTATTTCAGGCCTTAACCAATATAAAATTCAACATTAAGCTGCAAGCTGGTGGATCTACATACCTTCAGTGGGATTCTGTTGTGTGTGAGGTAACGGAGAACGGATCTACACGTACTTTGCACCTTGCTGTTCCTGAAGCCACGGAAAATGAAGCGCAGCATTACCTAGAGGGAAATATTTTTAAGGAAGCTTATTAGTTCTTAGTCAAAACTTGAACCAAAGAAGACCAGTTTTAAATGGGCATTTAGCAGTGAAAAGACTGGTATAGGAGAGATTTCGGTGTACTAGCAGTGATGGAGAGAGGTCCTGTGGTGGGAAGGAGCAGGTTACCGTGTCCCACTGGTGTGGGGTGGGTCCTTTTTATATAAAATGTGGACTCTTAATTTAGGATCCCATTAGGTGATGAACTAGTCTGAGATGCCGATTCAGTTAGGACCTGTGCCCAAAAAGAAATGCATTTGCCATTGGAATCATCCTGGCAGGAAAGACAGAAGGTTGTTAAATTCAGCCTGGATCCCTAACAACCTAAAACAGCGATGAAGGAAAAACCCCCAGCTGGGTTGTTGGAAAGAAAGTGCTTTTTATTAACTGGCCTCAAGATGTGACATTCATACAACAGAACAGACCCGTGTAAGGAAAATGTGTTGGAAACGAAGGGATGAAAATACAGTCATTCAGAAATCAAACTGAAATAGTCCCTAAGCACTTTTGCCACGTTCCCCTGGTTTCTCTGACGTTTTTGGTTCTGTGAAGCTTCAGCCTGCAAACGTCACCCCAATTTGTCATCCTCTAAAAGGCTGCTCCGTTCCAGCAGCAGCGTCTGCTGTCCCTCACCAGGTGAGCGGCCCGCTGAGCTGCTCCAGTTTCTTCATGTTCAAAATGGGAACATCTTTGTCTTGCAGGGTGCTGCGAGCATGGTAATTATGTGTCATTAATATCTGCAAAGCTCTTTAAAAACCCTGAAAAGGAGGGTGCTGTGTAATACAGTTAATTATAGCTCAGCGACTCCTCTTTGCAGAGCGGTGGGCTGGAGGAAGCTCTGGCCCCGATCACAACTCCTGAACGTTGGAGAAGGCCAATGGGTTTTTCCCCAGAAATTCAAACCCCCAATCCATGAAAGTGCAAACGCCGGGCTCTGAGATCTGAGCATCTGACAGTAAAATCTCATTGTTTCTGCTCGACCAGAATCAGGGATCACAAGAAGCTATGATCCCATGTGCAGCAGTCCTTAAGGCCATATATTGCCTGTGGGTTGTACCTCTGGTGTAATTATCACTGTGTCCTGCAGTTACAACTCTCAGTGGAAACTGCAGGCATCCTTTCAAAGACTGTGGCTCAAGCAACCACCTCAGGGTCAGGCAGAAAATCCGTGGGGAAACAGATAAAAATCCAGATTTCTTAACTCCCAGGATTTGACAGGATCAGGCAGAAAATCCAGCAAGCTGACTCCAGATCTGAGGACATCTGAGTCCTGGACTTCAGTTCAAAGACCTGTGTCCCTTCATGGCTGCTTCTTCAGCCATATGGTGAAGCTCTGCAGAGCAGGAAACTCCTTGCATGGGTGGATTTGCCCAGATTTGACGGGATGCAATCATCTGAATGGATTCCTTGTTGCTAGGCGGAGAGTTGCAGGTTGGCCAGTCTGTCTCAGGACCAGCTGATGAATTGCTCTGATCCCCTGCCACATAGCCCTGCATGCCCTCCACAGGCTGGCCTGGCTGCATTGGAAATGTGCCACGTTGCTAGCACGAAGCAGCTCCAAAGTTTATATATAGAAATAAATCAAGTAGCTGCAAAGCTTGGTCAGACTGTAACGTCTGTGGAGGAAGGAGGGCTCCCAGCAGCACCGAGAGCAGCAGGAGCAGCACCACCTGCCAACGCCAGCTCTGGGCTCCTCTCCTCCTCACTGTGTTCTGGGGACAGAGAGAGAGACCAGGTAAGAGGATGAGTGGAAGTGGGGGTGTAATTGGGTGTAATTGGTGGAGGGGCCATGCATATTTTAAAAAGCCCATGCTAATTAGTCAATGGGAGATGAGTGCAGGAAGATATTAGGGAGAGCTCAGGGCAAGGCTGATCCTGCCCTGTGTTTTGTCTCAGGTGATCTGTCTCCTACCCTGTTGCTTTCTCTAGTCTTGGGTTTGCTCTCCAGGCTCTACTAGGAGCAGGGACAGAGATTTCCCAGGACATTAGAGGCAGTGCATCTTCTCATTCTTGCTGACTCTTGGCTTTTAAGCTGCCACTCTCTCCATATTTTCTTTTGCTTGCTTTGTTTTTTAAAAAGCAGGGATTACAGGAGACAGCAGCAGGCTGCAGAGCTGGAAGCAGAAAAGGTTCATCACCTTTCCTGTCTCACTGCATATGGATGTTTTTTCTCTTTGCTGTGCATCTCTAATATCAACATCCACAGCTGGCCAGCTTTTGTTTCCAGTAATGCAGATCTAAATCCAGACACTCTCTACCCCATAAAGCCGAAAGAGTTAATATTAATTAGATCAGTGTGGCTGAGATGAGAATCTGGGATTAGCTTCACATTCACCCCATCGAGAAGGAGACGGTGCTGGAGCGGCTGTCTCCCCGTGCAAGCAGGCAGCTCGCAGGTTGTCACACGAGTCCTCTGCTCTCGACAGCAGTGACCTGGAGCTAGGACAGGGGAAGGTTATTGGGCAGAGTCTTTCCCAGAGCTTTGGGGCAGAGTAGGGAGCAAGCGCCAGGATGAAATGAAACCAAAATGTTAAAACCTGAAGGGTGATGTGATCCTTCCCCGTTACAGAAGGGAAGATTTTAAAAATCAGAACCAAATGTACATAAGAGTGTGTGTATATAGAGACATTTCTATCCTCATCCTTACTCAGTACCTTTGCTATCAGGCATCCTACTGAAGAAGCATCAGTTAAAATGCCCAAGGCCTAATTCTGCTGAGTGACACCGGCCAAGGCAGCATTCCTCCCGCGGGGCTGTTCTTGAGAGCTGCCTTTGGTCCCTTCACTGCATCGTACCAACGGCTTCCCAGATAATTACCCATCAGCAGACAAGATCTAATTTTTAACAAATTTCTCCCTGCCTGGGAGAGGGAGGGGAACGCTTAGTGAATGGGAGGAACAGTCAGTGTCAGGGAGTGTCGACAGTTCCTTTTATCATACTCTGAAGAATAGTGACACTACCAAGGATTTATTTACAGAAGCTGGGAGGAATAGGGGAGATGCTGTCAGCTCCTTAAGGCAGAGACTGGTTTTAGTTATTGTTTTTCCTTTGTTTGCACAACACTCAGGCCAGTGGGGTTCCTGGTGCAAGAGGAAGTCTCTTGCTGCAGAACAAGTAACATCTGATGACAAGTGCTGAAACCGAGTGTCCTGGTTTCGACTGGGATAGAGCTAATTCTCTTCTTAGCAGCTAGAATAGTGCTGTGTTTTGGATTCGTTAGGGGATTTGGTATAGGAAGAATGTTGATAATATACTGATGTTTTTAGTTCTTGCTAAAAAATCAAGGACTTTCCAACTTCCCATGTTTTGCTAGTCTGCAGGTGCAGAAGAAGGTGGGGGGAGCACAGTAAGATTAACAGATCCAAATTGGTATTTGGAAATGCCAATGGGATACTCCATATCATATAATGTCATGTTCAATATATAAATGAGGGTTGGCCAGAACGCTCGCTGTCTCTCTCTCTTCCAGGACTGTGGTTTTGGGATTTTTCTCCTCTGGGATTGCTAGCCGGGAATGGTCTGGGCATTGGAGGGTGGTGAGCAATTTCACTGTGCATCACTCATTTGTATATTATATTATTACTATTATTATCATTATTATTGTAATTATTATTTTATTTCAGATATTAAATTGTTCTTATTTCAACCTACGAGTCTCCTTACCTTTACCCCTCCAATTCTCTCCCCTGGTCCCTGGGGCAGTGAGCGAGCAGCTGCGTGGTGTTTGGCTGCTGGCCAGGTTAAACCATGACACTAAGGCTCAGATATCTATTGAGGAACAGAACTGGAGAAAGTGGGTCAGGATCCAGGAGAAGCCTAATCTGGTCTGACATATGGGGCTGGAGGAGCAGAAGGTGGGAGCGGGCTGCCGTGAGCTGTACATGTGTCTGTGCATGGCGGGAGGCACAACACAGAGATCCTTCTTGTAACTCCACTGCAGTGGCTTACCACTAATGAAATGGTGCTGAGCAGAGCGTGGTCAGCCCTCTGCCAAAGGCAGCACGTTGGCCTGCATTGCCTTAGCGGTCATTTCCTTTACAGCGGGATGCTCAGGAGCATCAGCGTTTGTTTTTAGCACGAGAGAGCATCATCTGCAAAGAGATCTGCCAGGCAGTGCATGCAGGCAGCTCCCCGCAGCAGCAGGCAGCCAAAAGGATTTTGCATCCCTGATATCATACATTGCCCAGAAAGCTAATTTAGTCCAAACTGCCCTTATCTCATCCATTAAATGTGCAAGTGAATTGACCCACTCCCTGAATGTAAAACATTGCTGCAGTTGCTGGCTGGGACCCCTTACTCCATCAGCTCCCTCATCTCCACTTTACCAACCAGACTCTTAGAAAATCCATTACTCTTCAGCGTTAATTCACGAGATGGAAGTTCGCCAGAATTCTGTGATTGTACACATCCTAACGAGGGCAAAAGCAGTTCCCACCTTTCAGTTATCTCATGGGCCTTTCCCAGGATCCTGAGGAGTAAGGGTTCCCATTACAATCAGAAATAGTGTGATAAAGGCTCAGAAAAGCTTTCAAAAAACTCTTCAACTAGGCAGCTAAACTTAGACAATTAGCCCACAAAAAACTCAGAAAAGTTGTGAAATAAGAGGAGAACAAACATTTTTTCTAGTGCAAAAGAAGGCTGGACATCTGCATTTTCTTTTGTTTTTTAAGGCTTAAAAAACCCCAATCTAGTCTAAGTATACAAATAATCACTGACAGCTTTATATATGTACGCCCAGGCTCTGCCTACTATATTCTATCAGAGATCATCAGGAAAAAGGTCAGTGACCTCTGTGTTCAGGGAGCAAAACACACATACAGAACCTCGCCTGCTTTGTCAAACCGGTGAGATGTGCTGTAGCTCTTACCAAGCATTAGCTTTCACAGACATTCACACACAAGCCACGATTGCTTCCTTTCAGGTCAGTGATAAAGCAGCTTTGGGGAAGCAGATTCGCAGTGGGAGATGTGCCCTTGGGCCAAAGAATTGTTAAATTATCAGCATCAAGAAAACTACTGCAATTTGACTTGACAGTTGTACAGTACTAGGCTGAGGCTGTGTTTATTCTGGACTTTTTAGCCTGGCCTACGTTGAACTTTTCTTTTTTTCTGAGTAATTTCCCATCATTGCTACCACATGGGTTCATTTCCATGGCAGACAGAGGAGAAGCCAAGTCACTGCAGTTGTCAATAGCTGAATCAGTACCGTCATCTCAAGCTGATGCCTGCTTCCCCCAGCAATACAGGCAAACAGGTGAGTAATTCAAAATCCTGGCTGCACCTAAGAGGAAAGTCAAACAGTAAGAAAGTACTAGGCTAAATGGCTGCAGGGGGTCCAGAAAGTCCTCCACCAACCGTGCTCTGTGCTTTATAATCCTGCTCAATACTCAGGTGAGTCTGATCCCCGTGCATACAACTAGCCCTCTGCTGCCACAGGCCTCCTTTGCCTCCTCGTAATAAGCAGTGCCCGTGGGAAGAGCTTTAAACCTTGTTGGGCAAAGAGCAGGAGAAATACAAGATTCCTTTTGCCAGTGGGAGGTTCAAGGCATGGAAATATCAACTAACCTGCCAGAGCACACTGGGAAGCTGAGCTACATCGCCCCAGGGCTGGCCTCACATTTGAAGAGAGATGATCTCTATTCCCATTGAAGGAAACAGGCTTACTGTTAGCTGGGGAAGCACAGATGCCTGCAATCTGGCTTGTAAAGAAAAGGGCTTTAAACGACCAGGAAACAGCACGAAGATCTGAGCTTGCTTTATGAACCTAAACCATGCACTTGCCTGCAAGTGTGGCATTCCACCTCCATACAACACAGCTGCTCCATGGTCTTCAGGCAAGGAAAAATGAAGGGATTTTGTTTTATCTTCCCTGATGGTGACTGGTAATGACCTGGGAATTGGTGTCATGTGTGCCCCCCTTTTTTTTTTTGCAGGCAGTAAAACAATTAGGCCTGTTCCCCAGTTATAGTTTTGCTTCTTGCATCTGGGATGCTGCTGGGCAGCACTGCGTATCTGGGAGTTGTAAAGATGTCTGTGGTTTTATTGCTAGATTTTTACAAACCTCAGGTTTGTATTTTTATTATGATTGCCGCTGTGAGGACATTTTAAAAAATACCATGTTTCTTTTTGAGATTACGTTTCACTCAGTTGATCTTTCTCTTGACATTTCAGGCACTTGGGGGATACTGGCAAAACATGCAGAGTAAGCAAAGGAGATCTCCTTCACCCCAAATCCTACCTTTGCCAAACAGGGGAGGCACAGGATGTTTTCATTTATTAAATTAACATAGGCTTGGGCTGGTGTGAAGCAGTGTCTGAACAGAGCAGGGCATGCTGTGATGTTAACAGCCCAAGACAGTGCTGTTTTCCCTCTCTTATCAAAGCTGCTGAATCTTTTCCCAGCCTTCCTTTTTTGCTCGCCCAAACCTTACATAAATACCTCTTTCTTGGGGTAATGGACAAATTGCACAGGTGTTTAACTGTCACTGTTTCACACCTGTTTTCAGACTGGCAGAATTGTGTTTCAGTTTGATTAACCAAATGATATGCAAAGAGGAAATCTCTCCCTTCCCTCTCTTACCTGAGGCTAATGGTAAAGTTGAGATGTAGAGATGTGCTGGCACTGGCTGCTGTAGAACTGCATCAATTCTCCGTTGTTACCAGTCAGGGGAACTCTCAAACCTCATCATCTTGCCTTGAAAGTACAGAATTGGTTTCCATTAGCTTGCTGAGAAGACCAAGAAAGGCACGTAGGAATCTGCAGACATGAAACTTGTGGTCAGTCTCAGCTCATATCTTTTTATTGTGTTCATTTTCAAAGGACTCCAAAGAAGCTGGCAACTATTAAGGAGTTGGTGATAGAGCTGTAAATTACATGGCAGTGTCCTGAAAAGAGCCAGTTTCAGTATTTGGAAAGAAGAAAGTTAAAGTCCATTTACTGTATGAGCTGTTGCAAACACTCAGACCTCCTGATCGATAGCATGAGGATGGGAACAGCTTAGATAGAATAATTTTAGATGTTGGGAGTTATCCTGTATTATTTATTATCAGAGATGGTTTGGTTCAGGCCCTGTTAATGACAGTGCTGTAGTCACTGAGTCTCAGCCTTAAATAAAGTATTCATGGGTACCATTAAAAGGCTGTTGCTCACGTCCTCAACAGATTTTGGAGGGATGAACTCTGAGATAACACTGGGATAAGAGGCTGCTTGACCAACTGACTGGAGCCTTTGGGGGATTCAGGGTACTGGTTTTCCTTCTGGCCCTGTCTGCTGTGACCTTCTGCAAGGCAGTTCCCTTCTCTCTGCCCACCTCCTGCCTGGCTGGGACTGTGTCTGTAAAGTCTGCAGTGCCTGGAACAACAGGACTGAGATGTGGGTAGAGGCTTCTTGGCAGCAGAGGGATGCCAGCAGCAGATAATCACCAACCTGAGTCATGGGGTTTGCATAAACACAAAGCTGCTCCATCAGACACAGTCTGTGCCCTGGCCAGTCCTTCTCTGGGCCTTGCTGTGAAAACCCCGCTGAGAGCAGGTCTGTCCCCAGTGCAGGTTCCTCCTGGAGCCTCCACACATGCCCAGGGCATGAACAGAGCCAGGCTCCAGGGAACATTTTTGAATAAAACCAGAGGAGATATAAGGCTTTGTATTTTGTTTTGTGTTTTTCCATACGGGGTATGGTGGTTTGGCATCTGTCAAGCAAACAGATTAAGAACAGATGGGGAAAGATGTGAAACCCTGTTGATCTCCGAGGGATTATTTCAGAAACACAGAGAACAAACGCATGCTGGGTTCTGGCCCCTTCCTGCAGGCACTGCCCAGAATGTGCTTCGTGCTGGGGAAGAGTTCCTCTGCTCCTGTGCCTTGGGCACCTCCGACCTCCCGCCTATCTAGTGCAGCTCCCCTCCTTCCAGCCTCCATCACCTCAGGCCTTACCTGGGCTGTAGAGGGGGACCCAGTTGGGGTTCTTCCTCCAGCAATGGGGCTGTGAGGGAGAAGGGCTGCACCCTGCCCTGCACCCACAGCCCGAAGGCTCAGAGACCCCGACCCCCTTCCTTTGTCCATGCTGCAAGCAGTCAGCTTGTAGCTCCATCTCCACAGAACACATCCCTGCTCCAGTGCTGTCCCAGGCCAGGGTAACACCACGTGCATTTTTCCCTGGCAGCCAGCAGAGGACACTTGCTTTCTTTGCAAAGAGTTTGCCCTGCGCTTGGATCAACAAAGCACAAGAGGAAAAGATTCAGGGCTTGGCCACACGTGGGCACTGGAACTGCAAGAGATGGGCCTGTCCCAAGCTGCTTTCCAGCCCCAGGGCTCTGGAGGTGCCTTTTTCCTTGGCCTTTCATGAGAAGTTTGAGATGTGCCTGCAGCACCCTGTAAACCATGCAGGCTGGCTGCGCCGGGGTCCCTGGGACGTGTAAGCTGCTGTCCTCCCAGATGTGGTATCACCAGGCTTTGCTTTGGGACACAGAACTCCATGGGTGGCAGGAGGACGTGTGGGCTGTCTCAGCATCGTGGGTGATGGTAGCAGCACAAATCTCAGTGCAAAATGCAAAACCTTGGCAAACATTAGGTTACTGAGCTTAAACTGAGCTCTGTTGCGAGGCTGTGCAAGCAAACGACCTTCAACCTGGATCAGATACGTAACTGCAGACATGGCGTATTTGAGATTCAGACAGCACTCAAGAGAGTGTATTGAAGCCAAGGCAGGACTAATCCCTGACCTCTGCAGCTTGTTTGGCTGCTCTGATGGCCTGGAGGAACATTACAATCCCCCCAGTATTTGGTGGTGTGGCTCCAGAGGTGCTGAGCCACGCAGAACAAGCCAGGGTTGGAGCCCACAGCCCCACTGCTGATCACACACAGGTTGCGAGCAGGTTTGTGGCAGTGGGTCGGCAGAGTGAGAGGCACCCTGGGCTCCTGGGTGCCCAGTGCAGCTTACACTTCTTTGAGGGAGCCTCTCTGCGCTCATGGCCCGCAACCCTCTGCCAGTCTTTATACTGCAAGTCTTGAATGCAGGACAGCAAAGTAAGGCCCTGATCCTGCAAACAGCAAAGCCTATAAACTGCCCCACTGGTCTTGAATGATGCAGTGGGAGATGACCATGGTGCACAGATGAATCTGGGTTTCGATCAACTGTGCTATGCCTTCCCCTTATGCCTGTCCTCTCTATTGGTAGAAAATACAGATTTTATTCCTGGCCCACAAAGGAAATCTTGGTCTTAAACAAGCCATCGATCATGATACCTGGAGCTGTAAAGGCAACACAGACAAGTGTGCAGAAAAACATACAGAAGTCATGGAATAAGTACTCTTGCCTTTCACCACAAATGGGCTTCAATATAGCTCTCCTGAGGAACACATGAAAAATGTGGAGCCTTCCAGGCATGGAAGCAGCACTTTGTGGGCTACATGGTGCTGGAGATGAACTTGAACATAGGCTGTGGACTTTGCACCTCACCTGGGGCTCCCATGTCCACCCCAGATCTTGTTAACATTGCAGGAATAAGCAGAGCTACAAGCCACCAGGCTCCTTCACCTCCCATTGATCCCAGGCTCCCTGTAACTGGGACCAGCAGTAGGAGAGGATCCAGGAGGTCCCACCCGGCTCTACAAGAAAAACTGTCTCTATCCCAGAACCAGCACAAGCCAAACCTCTGTCGCAACAACTCTGGGGATACGTTTCCAGCACAGTGGAGCCCCTGCTTGTGGCAGCTGAAGTGTCCTGCTAATCAGCAGAATGATGAGGTATAGCAGACATGCAGGTGGACCTGGGTCCAGAACACAGGCCAGACCCCGCTCTGGCCATGAAAGTCCCACATTTAGTCTTTAAAGATTTGTTAATTGGAATTAAGCAGCTTTCTGGTCCCATCAGCTAGATGTAACAATGTCTCCTAGCCCATTAACAAACAGAGCTGGCAAGCCTACATTTGATGACTGTCTAAACAATATGAAGAGGTGGTGATTTGCTGGTGATGTGTAAAAATAGGCAACAAATCAGCTGGCAACATGCACTGGACTGAAATTAAATCAAAGCAAAAGGCAGATGACTTTGAATGGGCTCCAAAGGTCACAGAGAAACAAAGAAAAACTGATAAAGTTCACAAGAAACAGAGGGAGCAGAAGGAGCACTGCATCTTCTTGGCACCGGGAGCTGTTGGCATCTGACTTGCAAGGAATGTATTTCTGAGTTAAAAAAATAAATTTATCTGGAGAGAGGCTGGAGGCATAAAAAAGAAAATTAACTGGTGCACGTTCGCCTGCCTGTGACAGCACTGGGGAGAGCACACAGAAACCCTGGCGCTGGGAAAGGCTGAGCTGCAGTGGAGTTTCGATGCCCTGGGGATGGTGACACTGGAGGCAGGCTCCAACGGTGGCTGTCCCCATGGTGGGTGCAATGGGTGCAGGGCTGTAACTGCCCCATCAGTGCTTCACGCTGTCCCAACTATTCATTAGTCATGAGAAAGGACCTGCTTGACATCATATAGCCTGCTCGAGAGGATGGCTGTTGTGTAAGAGATTAGCACACAGAAATGGCTCCGGCATTAGAGCTCAGAGGCCAATGGTCCTTACATGAAGCAAGATACAACCACTAATAAGAAAGAAGCAAAAAAGAGCCTTTGCATTGAGGACACAAAATAGCGGTTCACCAAAATCAGTGGGAAAAACTCTCAGGCCAGTGCAAGGAACTCAGAAGCCACAAACAGCAGGGCAACCTGCCCATGGTGGGATGCCTAAGCACGAGGAAGATATGAGTGTAAGTTGGTACTTTCCTAATTACAGGATCTGCTTAGCTACGTTATGCCCATGCAGTATCATTGAAACACTCAAGTCTTCATCTTTTGGCTGGTTGGTTGGTACAGTATTTAACTATTTCTGTGGCTTGGAGCTGGCAGCAAATGCTTTTCAGACACCTAACAGAGACAAAATGGGCAGAAAAAATGCAAGTATCCCCTTCTCCCTTGCCCTTTAAGCAAGGGAAGAATCCAGCCCCCATAGCATCTCCTATTTTTCCTTAGTGTTGCATTAGGAAGCAGCTGTAGAAGGCTGGGAGCAACCAAGCCCAGAGAAATGGGAAACACATAAGGGAATGGCTTACACCAGTTCCTCCCAGTGCTGTGACATGAAGAGTTCAAATCAGCATGTGGGTCACAAGCTCCCATCAGTCCCTTAGGGGTTTGAGCTCTTGTGGTCATCAGCTTCCTGCAACCCACAATCCTCAACCTGGACATCAGAAATGCAGCAGCCCACATGCCTAATCCGGAGTTCTGATTGCCCCCAGCTAATGGAACTGAGCTTTTGGGACCCATGGGAGAGACCTTAATGAAGATCCCAGCCTCAGGCCTGTTAGAAATGGATTGCTTTTGTAATGCAAAAAAATTCTGCATCCTCCAAGCCCCTGCACACCCCCTGCCATGGGGTTGTGGGGGACACACAAGCTTCATGTGAGGGAGGGATGTCTCAGTGCTGTCTGTTTTGGATGGAGGAGTGGGTGGTGGGTGATGCCACTTCCAATTCCTAGCAGGAATCTGGATGTGTCTGTGCTGGGAAATTGCAAAATAGTACATTGTGCTAATTAATGCCAAACAGGAGGGCTTTGAACATACATCATCAGAATAACCTTTAGCAACCACTAGATGCCTTCCATCCATGAGCATCTCATAAAGAGCATTTATATTTATAACGTGGCAATGGAAATGCATCTCAAGAGCAAAGTGCCCATCACAACCATAATGCTGAGTTAGGATTAAATTGTCTAACGTGCACAGAACGAAACCCCACTGTGTTCATTCATGCTCCAGGAGGGCTATTTTCACCACTGGCAGCTCCTGCTGCACTAACTCAAATACTTCTGATCCAGCCCAACAACTTTTTTTTCCAGGTTTGCTTCTCCACAGTGAAACCACAGATCGTGCTATATGGAAAGCTCTGAGCCTTGAAAAGTCTAGAGTTACTGTAGGTTGCAGCGGTTGGATTTGATCCTAAAACAATGAAACCAAATGTGAAAAAGACAGATATGACTGTCACCTCTGTGCCATTTGGAGTGGTTTTTGGTTTCTAGCCAGTCAGCCCCATGCCACAGTTATGTAAATAAAGTCCAATGCAGTGGGGTATACACATCTTTAACAGACGGTGGCATGAGGGATAAAATACTTGAGTGTTTTTAAAGAGGGCAAAAAGATCACCACACCAGCTTGAAGGACAGAGGATCTGAGGACACAGGGTGTAACCTTGTCTTCACTTCAGGAAAAGGAGGCTTTGCTATGGCTTTTGATGAACCTGGATGCTTGTGTGCTTGTGGGCATGTAGAAGCCTAAAAGGGTGATGAAGCCTGCAAGCCCTATTTCTGTGGTCCTCAGCCCTGGGGGGAGCTGGTTGCTTGTCCTGTCTGTGTAACATCAGCTCCTTGGGCCGCAGGCACTCATGTGGAGTTCAGCTGTGCTAGGCTAATAACTAACAGCAATGACAGGCAGAAAAGGGGAGAGCCTGAAGGGAAGGGGAATGAGAAGAAGCCATGGGAACGTAGTTCAAATTGCCTTGACTGAGGGTGCGCTGCCAAGGTCTAGACCTTGAATTCAGTGTGGTGTAAAGGGATGTAAACAAAACTGCATCCTCTTACTCCAGGGCTGGATTTAGACCTGTGGTGAACTTCAAGAAGGAGCAAATGGGTAAGATTGGGCCGCAGTTCTATGTTAAAAATGCTGTTTAATCCAGCACCCAGTGAGATGCCACCAACAGCAGCTTTTGATCTCTCATAAATAAACTCCTAATCAACCCCTTTCTAAAAAATGCCTGATGGTTCCCTTCTCAATCTCTTGTGAGGATGGGGAGGCTTAGAAATGTAACACAATTCTGTGGTTGAGTTAAACATCAGGCAGGTTTCAGACTATGTTTTACTAGAACCAGATGAATTTCTAAGCTCAAAATCCAGCATACAGAATGCTGATTAAGTTTGATTTGGTGACCATCTGTCCTTGTGTTTGTAGTATGAGTAGCTAAATGAAATACTGGAAAAAAAGAGTTATCTTAAATACACACAGGATAAAGCAAATTGAAGAAAGCCCCATTCACTGTTGCTATGTGAATCTTCTCAGCAAGAGGGGAAGATTACATTTGTTTCCTGAAGTTACATATGCTCAGGTTCACTTCTTTTGACTCTTAGAAGCTGAAGCATCAATCTGTAAGTTTTGCTTTAATTGCATCCTGTGAATTTTCCTTTAACTGCACACTAAACCCAAGCAGACAATGGATTGAGTTCTGGTAGTCAGAAATGCTTCACTGTCAGAGCAAGTCAGTATCTTGGAAGGTGTAAATTGGTGCAGCTCAATGCAATTTCCCACCCCTTCCAACTCAACTTGGGCCAGTACTCACCACAAATTGCCCCCCCAATCTTGTATCTATCAATCTTTTTACTTAGATAGAGCAAGTGAAGGCAATTACATTATAAGTAATAGCTTGATAACCAACCAAAGGTCATCAAAGAGCAGAGGTGATGGTTGCCAGACTTTTTTTTTCCAATCATAATGGAAATTTGCTGGAGAAAAGAACAGTATGGGAAGTGATGACATAAAATAATGCCCTCCTTTGAAGAGAGCCAGCTAAGAGGCTGGGCCCATCAGCAGACTAAATAGGGAAGAAGAGAAAGTATTGGGAAAGGCAGAAAAATAGCACTGTTGGGATCACAAATGGAGGAACAGAGACAGGGCTTGTAAGGCTTGCTAACGGAAATGGTTTCTAACATGCAAAGGCACCAACTTCTGGTCCCCAAGTCCCATCTCATGCCACTGGCTGCTTCGTGTGAAGAACCACAGGGAGCGCAAAGCAAAAACAATTTCAGTCTGTGTCCCTTGCCAGTTTTCCCCAGCTGCCTGAGGGACTTTGCTCTTTGAAACGGAGGGTATCTGTTCTTTAAAAGGAGTTGTTCACATGTCAGCAAGTCAGTCTGGGTACCAAAGGAAAGATGCCAAGGATGGCTGCAGGGCTTGGGCTGGGGTGCAGGACAGCTACACAAGAGGAGGCGGCTCAGCAAGAACCACAACAAAACTGACTGGCTGAGATTTGGGTGTGGGAATCTCTCTGCTACCAAGGGAGCTGCCTGTTCCAGACTTTCCCACTTGCTTACCCTGAACCCAACTGCTTGATCTCCTGGTAAAAGGGAAAAGTCTGCAACTGTGCTACTTTTCTAGGGGAAAAGAGAGTCACAAGAAGTCCTTTGGCGGGGCATGAAAGGAGTTTGGCATGAAGAGCTAAGCAGATGCCTTTGAAAGTCCATGTGTATTGGCTTGTCTGCTCTGGTGACTCCCTGCTTCCACAGGCACACACTCCTGCCTGCATTAATACTCACATTAGGTGCTCATTTCCAAAGGTGAGGGAGGGAGGTGGCATGGACAGTACCTGTGCAAATGCATCTGGCTTTGATAAAATCCTGCCGTTAGCATTCAAAGTCTCCAGCTGACACAAGAAAATCCAATCGTCAGGCTCCTTTCTACCTAAAACAACGCTAGGAAAAGAGCACATTGTTTGGGCTAAAGAGCACATCGCTGGGCTAAATCTGTGCTTTTTACATGGCCTTTTTCTTTGCATTTTCTTTCTCTTTCTAAAGTTTAGAGATGCTTGTTTTTCTTGCTAATTCTTTCCTCCCGGGTGCTGATAGGGATCTCTGTAACATGAGGCCAGCTGGAAGAAATTCAAACTGCTTTCTAAATGTTGTTATGATAGAGTGCGGGGACGTGTCTTTGAAGCTGCTGCTCAGGAGATGTCCCTAATTCAGGAGAAATGCGAGAGGCAATTAAGCTCTTCCTGGAACAAGATTGGAGCCCCTACCTGTGAAAACACAAGCCACTTGCTGGTGTCACCCCACACCAATCTCTAGGGAAAAGAAAACTTTGGCAGACGTTATTTAGTTGATGTTTCTACATCCTGGGAGAACAAGGGCCTTGAGCAGAGCCACCTCCTGGTACAAGGAAGACTGCAGTCTGACTGTCCAAGTTTAATAGTCCAGTTGAAGTAGAGGTGTGAAGGTGATTCACATCTCAGATAAATTAAGTCCTCTGTTAAACCTGGAGAAGGAGAATGAACAAGGGAGTCCTCTGTCTCTCTGCCTTCTCCCTTCAAAAAATGATAAATATTTTAAAGTCACTTGCTGAAAGCAGAATCTGCTGCTGGCAAATGTGTGAGGCAAGTCAAGGCAATGCCCTGTGGTGGGACACAGGAATTGGGAAGGTTTTAATGGGGGAAACACTGGGGTTTTTCTAGTTCCTTTGCCTCTGTTTGTCCTTTCTCGCTGCACTGATCCTGCTGTACCTGCATGGATCCCTGCACCTGTAACAGCCTCTGCGACACTGTGCTGTGGTCAGTGGAACAGGAGCTGTCCCATGTGTGGGACAGAACGGAGGTGATGGCCACTGTGGCCCTACCTGGCAGCTCTCCTATCCTGTCGCCTCCTGCCTTGGTCCCTTTCTGGTGGGTGCTTCTCAGATGCCATCATTCAAAGTTGATTCAAAAGGGACTGGGGAAAGGGAGAGGGGCAAATCCCACTCCCTGCTCACACGTAGCTCTCCTTACATTCAGTGAGCTGATACACATTGTTTCCCTGCCTGGATGAAAAACACCCTTATGGAAGGAAAAGCTGAAATCCTGGCCTCATATCTGGAAGCTTCGGTGTTTAGGCACAAAGCAGGGGCTTGCACTGCCTAAGTACAGCCCTGCCTGCTGGAAGAACTGTTTGATTGCTCCATCCCTCTTTCTGCCAGGGAAGGCTTGTTTCTGATTCTCACCTTCTCTCCTTCCCGGCCCTTTCTGCAGCCTGGGTTGAAAATCCCCACACACAACAGAGCTCTGTCAGACCCGGGGGGGTCCTGCCACGTGTCCCCCAAGGCACATGTTGGTTATCAGCACCTTGGCAGAGATAAAGGTGGCAGACAAAGAGAGAAGTCCTCTAGGGAAGAGGTATTCAGCCTATTCAGCCTGATGTTTATATTACTGATTCAGTCCTAGTTCAACTCCAATTTGCAGGGAAAAAAAAAAAGAAAATAAAGGCTTTCCTCAGAGCCAGACTTTCAGAAAAGCCCAGCGGTTTGTTGAGTACTGGCCCTGTTTGAAAGTCTGGCTTCAGTCACGGCTACTGAGCCCTTACAAGTTTCTTCTTCAGAGGAGAAGAGACTTGACGGGACTCTGGCATGGTGGGAGGCTGACAAGCCTTCGTGAAAGACATTTGTAATGTGTGGGGCCTGGGAAGTAAAACGAAGAGACAGCCAACAGCCCCAAGGAACTGGAGGGGAGGAAACTGCACATGGTCTCTCTATATGCAGAGAAGAATCCAGGTCTTCTTGGCCTCACCTCCCTCCCCCATCTTCCCTTTGTAGATGTTTCCTGTGCAGACAGCTTCCATAAGCATTTCCTGGGAAGGCTGCACAGCTAAAGTTGCATTTTTAATTTTTTCTTTTCTTTTTTTTTTTTTTTTAAACCACACTTTGCAAAGTTAAAGAACGTGTGTGAGGAGCACAAAAGTATTAACATGGAGGCAACTTTATCTGCATAGACAAAGGGTAAGCAAGTTACCAGCCAACTCTAACAGACTCTACATCAAATCGTACAATCTCCTTAAAACATGCAGTGGCAGAAGCGTCACGCTGCCTGTCTGGAGCCGGCCTCACTCGAGCTTTCCAGGGCTTCTCCCTCAGCTCCATCATGCTCTGCTTTCCTCAGCCTCTGAAGCAAAACCCAGAGCAAGGAAAAGCAGGTGCCTCTGGCAGCCTCCTAGCCCTGGATGCTACGACAGTGCTGCTGCTCTCATCACCCTGTGCTTCCACATCCCTCCTCTCTCCATCCACCTGCTCACTCTTGCCCTTTCCGTGATGCTTGGAGCATTCTGGGGCAGGAATGGTCTGTTTTATATGACTGTGTGTAGCAGTTTTTCTAAAGGGGCCCTGTTTCCTGGCTGAGGGCTCTGAGTGCTCCCTTATCTATATCTGCATTGGACATTACAATTCTCTGCCTTGGGGAGAGACAGTGCATGGCCATTTTCCCTCCTCTCAGGCTACGGGGAGGTTAGGCAATAGCCTAAAATGTGGATGTATTCACTTTGCCACGGGTGCACTGCCTGTGGCAAAGCCTGGGGAAGGGCTCCCTTCGTTGGGTGATTTTAGGGTAGACATAACAGCTCTGAGGAGTGAGGAATCCCTGCTGCTGCCCCGCAGGAGGGGGAGGCACTGGGACACCATCCCCAGGCACATCCAATTGTTATAAATAATGGCAGCTGAAAGTATAGAAATCAACAGCTTTGGCTCTGTCCCGTTTCTCTTGGCTCTGCAGATGAACAAAACTAGGGTGATTTTTGACAAATCTAGTGCCAAGGCAAGCAGGTTTGTAAAAGAAAAAGACCCCTCTTGACCATCCAGTCTCCAGTATGCATACTGCTTCCAAGGGTCAGGCACCAGGAAAGAGCTTCAGAGGATCTAAAGTCCATGAGGACCCGACATAAGAACTTATGCCAGGCTGGCCCAAAGGATACAGCTGAGATCAGCTAATTATTTTGTTAGTTATTTCGAACAACTGACTCAGCCAGGAATGATCCCACCCAACGGTGGCACCTGTAATTAATATGATGCACATAACAGGATGAATATCCCCAGATAAGATCTAGGGATGGCACTCATATTGCTCTCCCTGATCAAGCCTCTTGAGACAAGTAAAAACACAGAGCAGCAGCCCAGGTTGAGATGCCCAAAGGTAAATCAAACAGAGGGAGCGTCCTGCCAAGAACATTAGTAGATTAACGTGTCCTAAGAAGACCAAGGAACTACCGTGGACAGGAATCATCCTGTCCTGAGCTATGCTTAGCATCCATCTCCCCTCAAAATCACCGCGTGCTGAATGGCTCTCAGTCCCGCACGGGCTGTAGTCCAGTGTCTGTAACCCTTCCATCCCACCCCAGAGCAAGCAAGTGCCCAGAGAGTCTCATTCCTCTAACTCTGGCAAACCTCAGCACCAGGAACGTGAAGCAGCCTCCGGAGTTGCCATCCTCAAATCCTAAAGTACAGAATGTGTTTCAGAATAAAGGCAGTTTGCATGGTGTCAGCTCTGCTTGTGTTTGTTTCTATGGAAAATTGTTACTTTAATGTGAGTCATGGGAGTAATTAAGGGATAAATAGCAGCACTGCAGTTCGTCAACACGCTGGTGCCATTGCAAAAGCAAAGGGAAGTGTACGCATTCCTTCGGAGACACAAATCCAGCCAGGGTGCTAGCAAAATAACTGTTCCCATCCTTTGGGCTTTGGCAGTCTCCTCTGGTCTTAGTCAGGCTGGTGTCAATCTGGAATAGTCCTGCTGATGTGATTTAGCGGAAAGGCAGCGAGATTGGTTCAATTTAAGTCTGGATGCATGAGACAGAGGGACCAGTGCAGGAACCCAACATTACAAAATGGTAGAAGTTCAGATGGTTGTTGTTTGTAAAACCTGACAGTAAAGAAAAACGTACTGCACCTTTTTTTTGCCTTCTGCCCAGCAGATATGGCACCACCAGCTCCCGGCTGCCAGCGGGGGAGGCACTGGCAGCCACTTGGAGGGGGAAGTCTTTCAAGGAAAGACTTGAAGAGTAGTGCGTGCCAGGAGCGCTCCATATTTGCACCTGTCCACGTGGAGATTGTTTCTCAGCTGAAATCCATACTGTAGTCCCTGCCTCTATACTCCTTAGTCTTTGCTGATGATTTCAAGAAACAGAGTTTTCCACTTTCTAATAAGTAATTTCAATGCTAAAGGGCAGCTCCTCTGCTGAAGGCAACTGAAGCCAAGGGAGCTGTGACAGTTTATGCCAGCTGAAGCTTTGCCTTTAAGTAAATCTTTTAAACTTTCCACTAAGGAGACTAAAATAAGCCATAGCATGAAACATTAAGAGCAAAGAATGAACTCTGGAGACCAGAGGGATTTGGGAAATGAAATGAGATCCATCTTGCTGGCACATTTTTTCCCCCCGTCTATTTTTGGAATTTAAAAAATTCCCCTAGATTTGTCTTTTACAGACCAGCCTTTTGTTCAGCGCCCGGCATCGAGCAGCCTCCCGTTTCACAGAGAGCAGGTGAGCTTTCACAAGCCAACATGCCAAATACAGAGCTGGAAACTATTAATATCTTTTACTGCTGGAGTATGGCAGAGCTTGGCGCAGGTGCTATTTGTTTTCTTTAACAGGCTTTTCAGCTCTGCAACTTGCAACCAAATACAAGACGAACAAGAAGATTCCTAGTTAGTGAGCAAGTTGTGATCAACCCAACTCTTCTCCATAATGCTGTGGTCCCTGCCATGACCAGACAGGTTTGACTTGGGGAATTAAAGCATGGGTTTGACCATCTGACTGCGCTAGGTGTGTTTATACAACTGAGTGGGAGGCAGCCTGGTTTTGCTCATCGGACTCTAGACAGACTCAGGAAACCTGGGCTCTAACTCCTGGCTGTGGTATTAACTTTCGAGGGGACCTCAGCATGTCACTTAAAGCCCAATTCTCCAGTTGGCTTGCAACCCACATTTTCCACTGACTTTAAATGGAGCAGGAGATCTTTGTTGCCTATGAAAATTGAGCCTCCAAACACTTCAGTTCTCCCCGTGTTTAAAACAAGAAGGAGAGTATTTTGAGATCAATGGATAAGAACACCTGTGAGCATTAATACCTATGTACCCTGCCAAGATACCAGGAGATTAAGCAAATATTTTGAAGGGCTGTAAGATCTTCTGAGGCAGGTATGGGGCTGTTCAGTATGTCCAGGATATATTTTTCTCCCTCCTTTTATTTTTTTCCACAAATGGCAGAACTTAGGCAGAAAAAGGGAATAAGACACATGTCCTTTTTTGTTTTGGTTTCAGCCATACTGATTTGCTTTGTGAAAACTTAACTAAGAGTACTACCCCTTACTGAAACTCAGTTGAGGGACTCTGAACTGGAGACAAAGAGCCCATCTAATGGTGCCCTAAGATTTTGCCTGAATATCACCACAGAAGAGAGATGAAAAAGCAAATAATTTTGGGAATGCTTTGTCTGGATGCATAGGCTGCAACTGCAAACAGGATGCCATGAATTTGACACGGGTTCAGAAAAGATGTGCCCTGTAGTGGGAGACTCCATCCACTCAGTCTGGGGTAGCACAGTGTAAGGAAGATAACAGACTAACTGGAGTGTGTGCAAAGAGAATAAAATGAATGATAAAGAGGTTTAGAAAACATGACCTATAAGGAAAGGTGGAAGGAAGTGAATTTGTTTAGTCTAGAAGAGAGAAGAATGAGGGGAACACGGTAGTGATTTTCCAGTGTTTGCAAAAGGGATAGCAACTCTTCTCCAGAATCTTGGGAAGGGCAAGAAAAAAAAAATCAACTTAATTTATAGCAAGGAAGTTTTAGACAGGACTGCAGGAAAAGCCAAGTAAACAGAAAGCCCTGGGATGGGCTACCTAGGGAAATGGGAAGTTTTTAAGAACAGTAGCAATTCAGAGACAAATTCAAGTACTTTACAAATCAAACAATGGTGTTTGCAGATGCAAAGATACTGGACTGGGTTGAGTGTGGGCAGACGGTTTCTTAAACAAAACTGTTTTGAAAGTCACCCAGGTGTGACAGCACTGAATACCCGTTGAATCATTCCAAATTAAATAAATATAACTGGTGTGGGGGTAACAAACAGCATTCCTGTCTCCAGAATTGCTTTCAGACTTCCATCTCTAAAGGATAATGCAATGCATTCCCTAAAAATCACTAATGACAAAGGAAATCACAAAGAAAGGTGTCTACAGTACTGACCTCAACAGCAGAGTGCTACAGCACCTGGAAGGCTTTCAAAGCTGGCAGATCACAGTATAAATCATCTCATACACTGTCTGACTCTGGTAACTCAGCCTTGAGAGGATGCACCTTTTTCTATATCTCTGTCTATTCTTCCTCTCAGCTTCCATGCCTGAAGAGTAAAAATAGCAACTTTATATCTATTTTTACACTTCCAATCACTGGCTCAAGTCACTGTTCTCACAGCCCTGTCTCCTTGCAGCATAGGAAATCAATCCTGCTGCACTGCATGATGGAGAAAGTGAAAGTGTGTTACCTCATGTCCCCATCCACTCCCTGACAAGGCACAGCCTCCTCCCAGACTGAATGTGGAAATATCAGAATGGCAGAAACGCAGCATGTAGATGGTGCAAGGCCAGTGAACGTGTCTGCAGAGACACGGATGATGCAGGCAGTGGGGGCTATTCCCTTATCAGCCCACACAGAAACCTGCAGGCATCTCCTAACAAACACCCCACTCCCAACTCCTCCTTTTGCAACACCTGATCTCTTACTAAATGCAAGACACCGTTGCCCAAAGACCTGAGCCTTGAATCTTCTGAGTGCTGTTGGTGCAGTTGTTTTGAAATGAGCTGAGGATTTGCTGGAAATGCCATTCTTCCAGTCTCCTGATGGGAAGAGGCAGCAGCATATTGGCTGACAGAAGACTGTAGGTTGCTGATAATATTTAGGTGAAAACCCACACCCACTTATATTATTCCTCCCTCACTAGTCCTCCAAAATTTCATCCTCCAGGGCTGTTTTTTGAACAGCACCTGTAGAAATTCTGCTACAGGATGGTAGCACAGGCCAAACACCTACTAATTTTAAGGAATTAAATAGTCTCAAAGGATTGGATGCTCCTAAGATGAGAGCCAGTTGTTTGACACTGCTGCATAACAAACCTTCTGATATCTTTAGATAAGAATAATGATAATAATTCCAGTCTTGTAGACACAGTCTTGCTCTCTTCTCAAACCAAGGGCAAGGTCTGTGCACAGCCAACTTCTCTGTGAGAGCAGACATGTGTCCCACACTGATGTGAATTAGAATATTCCCAAAATGGGGTTGACAGATGCATGATGCACCACAGCAGTATGTGGCTGGGGGAATTTGGTGCAAGCCCTACCCTGCTTAATTCACTGGAGATTGCCTGGCTGTTCTTGTCTGCTTGCTAGGA